>NW_010311187.1:9398-26416 GCF_000700745.2 Antrostomus carolinensis | reverse complement strand
TCAAGATGTTGCTGCGGCTCTTCAGCCCTGCTTCTAAGGAATCCAGACATTGAACCTTATCCCAGTGCAGCACTCAACACTACAGCTTAAGTTAACAGCCAGTTTTGTGCAGGACAGCCACAGGGCTGTAACAAGGGTTACGTGACGGGCTTTGGGAATTTGTGCCCAAAGGCAAGGAAGGTTGAGTTCACTAGAATTAATAAGGTGGCTTGGGGGCAAGTGTAGGGTGTGCAAGATGAGAGTTTTATTTTCTGCCCTACCACGAACTTTCTGGCTGCCTGTAGGCAGATTGCTCTGGTTTCCCCCTGCTTGTCTTTCCTTTTAGGAAAATAAAGGGTTACGTGACGGGCTTTGGGAATTTGTGCCCAAAGGCAAGGAAGGTTGAGTTCACTAGAATTAATAAGGTGGCTTGGGGGCAAGTGTAGGGTGTGCAAGATGAGAGTTTTATTTTCTGCCCTACCACGAACTTTCTGGCTGCCTGTAGGCAGATTGCTCTGGTTTCCCCCTGCTTGTCTTTCCTTTTAGGAAAATAGGAACAATAGGTATTGACTACCTTGCATGAGCACCAAGGTGCTTTTACCTCATGCAGATATGAAAGTAATAAGAGCCCAGGGCAGGCATTCGGAGGCAGGGGAGTAATGAGCTCAGAGCAGGGTGCCTGATGTATAAAGCCCATTTGGAAGAGAATAAGCAAGAAGTATTCAAAATAGATCTTTTCCCCAAATAACAATTATTTCATTTCAATATAGTTCTTGCTGAGACTTAGTCAGTCATATCATGGTAGCACACCAACAGGTATCGCTGCTGTAAGTGCAGATTTCCCCAGGTAAACTGTTTAAGTGCTGTATCTACAACACAAAGCAGTAAAGACAGAGGCTGGGGCGGGGGGGAAGCATCTCACTTAGGGCCCTCCCAAGATAAGTTTTCACTTACTAGGGGGGATAGCTGAGGTAGCCTTAGGTGAATTAGCTCATGTATTCTTGTCATCTTGCTAGAGCAGAAGGAGATTCTTGTAGCCTGAATTCTTACTAGGGTAAATTAATACTCATCAAATTCAGTGCAGGTGAGGCCAGCCTAGCTTGGTACCTAAGTGAACCTATTTGAAAGCTCAGCCAGGACCTCTGCAGTTTTGCTCTGTAGATATGCAGCTCTTGACCTGAATTATTGTCAGTGGACAAAAAAAAGGCACTTCTGAAGTGTCATTCATTGTAGGTGCTCATCTCAGGATGAGAAAAATTATGATACAGAAAAGTCTGTTCCTCTGTGGTGGATGTAGTAGACCATGTGTATCTAAATTTGGGTGTTAACTGCTGTGTGGGCCTGGGCTAGATTTCAGGTATGGAGGTGAAAGGCTCTGTGTTATGTGAGCCAACCAGTAACGTAATTACAGGCTGCTTCTTGTAATGCTTTGGAGATACTAGGAAAACATTGCTTCTTAAAACAGCCTCTTTCCTTTCTCCCCTCTGTGCACAGTGAAATACAGTTCAGCTCCTCTAGTACTACCACATCAGAGAGCCAAGAACCGTCTTCCGGGGATCAAGGAGCGAGCGCGCTTCAGCAGCAGCTCCTACTGATGGTGGCACGAAGGACCCATTCAGAAGGCCCACGGGTACATTGTAATATCTCAGTTTCTAGCATTTTAATAAACTGCTTTATAAACAAATGCTGCAGGCTTGTTCCTGAGATGTTTTGTTGATTTTCTATACCACTTGGCCTGGTGTTGTTCATGTGGGAGATGTATTTTATGTTGATGGATGCAAGTCAGCTGCTTTCTACTGATACTGAGTAGTGTCCCAGGAGAGTACTTAAAGAATCCATCACTTAAAAAGTTCATCTTCTATCTTTAGTCTTATTTCATTTGAAAGAAAGAGGACACAGCTGTTAGGATTATAGACACACCAGCAGATTTTATTAGTATGAAGTGTTTATTCCAAATTCATTACTATCCTAAAACCTCATGTCTGGTTTCACTTTTCTGAATCGGTCAACCAGACTTCTGGATGTCTGTTGTAGAATGTCACGGCCACCTCCTCATATCAGCTGGTAAAAGAAAAAGGCCCTCAGAGTTCAGTTTGTGTGGTAATATGTGGACATACTTGAACTTTACAGGGTTTGGGGTCTGTGACCAATGACTTAAGGCTGATAACTGTTTTTAGAATTCCTTTTATGATAACTTCAACCTTCTCTTTTCTTCCCTGGAAAATTCTAGTTTGATATTTATGACTAACCTTAAAATGTTAAAATGCCAGTTAATTATCTTTCATCTTAGATTTTGCACAAGAACTTAAAGTTAGAAGCAGCTTCTATAAAGGAACTATTTTAAATTAAAAAATCAGGAAGTTGTCCTGAATTGTGTATTTCAGGTTTGGACAGAGACTTCTATCTAAAGGCTCAGATGTTTTGCAGATATTTATAATCTTGTAAACTGTAAATTAGAGAACAATTATCATGCCTTTTTTTAAAATTCCTCTTCCAGGAAAACTGTACCATTAAGGCATATTGCTCAAGATCACATAGCAAGTTTGTAACAAGGCCAGGCAGTAATTTCAGAAATTCTTGGTTTCTGTTTGTTTTGTTGTTGTTGTTGTTTTCTTTTTTTTTCTTTTTTTTTTTTTTTTAAACATGAAATTCTGAGCCTGTGAATATCAGGAAAAGTTTTGTTGTTCATTTCAATGAAGCTAGGGCTTCAGGCTGTCTCTGACACAATAAAAATTTATTAAGTGAATTTTTATAATCCCCTTTTTTGATAGGAGGCACAATTAGACTTAGTGACTTGCTCAGAGCTAGTCAGAGAGTTTCTCACAGATCGAAAAATCTGACTTCAGCCCAAGTATTGCAAGCCTCATGGAATGGACTTCATCCAAAAGTTACAGTTCCTTGGGAGCTGAAATGTTCACTTAGGCACTCAGTTAAATATGTATTAAACTCTTCTGAGGACTGAACAAACCAATCCGCAGATGTTTTTAATGGAATCTGCCACCATATTGATTTTTTTTTTATTTAGTTATAGTGAACAGTCTAGATTAGATGAGTGAAGTTAATGATTGCAGTTGAGTTTCACGTTACTTTCTGTTGGAATGTAGGACCCAAGACATACCAAACTGTGCCAGTATTAGCAACTGTAATATTTTAAAATTTATTTTTTCTTTAAAAATGCCCAAATTCCATAATTAAGGAACTTTTTAAAATGGTAATAGAAATATTAAAATTTTGAGTACCTAAACTAATTTTAGGTTTTAAAATCAGCGTGATGAAAGGATTGCAATCAGTCTCACAGCTTTTAAATTATCTGGAATGGTTTGTAAATGAAAGAATGCCAGAAAGTGCAGCATCCTCTTGCATGTCTGAATGCTCAGAAACATGAATGAGTTACTGTCCTGTGCTGATAGCGGCTGAGCTACCCGGCACTGCATGGCTGTGTGCTCTTAGTCAATTGCAGGCATGAGATAAAATACATAAACTTGAATTTCTTTCTCTGAAGCTGTTTTACTTCACGTTTGCCAGCAGACTGGGAATATCAATGAGGTGGTTCCCAGATGACACGTAGCAATACATGAAGTCACATATAAATTATGTGTAAAATTCTTTTTTCTAGAAGATGAAAATTAGAAACTATTCCAATAATCTGAGAGAAAATTTAACAATTCATTTGTGCAGATGGACAGGTTGTTTAAAAACCAGATTTTTACTAACAGTTACAATTCAAGAAGTGATCAGTTAATTCACACAGAAATCCCCTTCTCTGACCAATAATTCTAATGTAAACATTGCCTAGAGTTCTATAATAGATATATTTATTATCTAATATTGGTTAAGTAACAATGGTAGGGGCTGTAAGAAGGTTGAAAACCATTAGACTTTACAGTGATTAGAAATCTCAAATTCTTCTTGAAAGAAAAATATGTGATTCCCCTTCACGCCCTAAAATAATCAATTATTGATGTACCTTCGAAAGAAGTAACTACTTTGCAGAGGTTTTTTTTGTTCTGTTGTCTAGCTTTGCTGGCTTGGCTGATGGTCTGTAGAAAAGCCTTCCTCCCCACAAATGTTGGTGAAGGAGTGCAGGTGTAGAGTTGGAGGAGATCTGAAATGCTGTAGTCCAAACAGACAAGAAGAAAAGGCCTTAGAATCTGACAAAAGCAATTCAAAAGGATGGATTTATGATTGTGATGGGAAGATTAGAGACTCTCAAACTAGTGATGGTTATGCTGTTTGTGCTTGTTTGCAGTTTTTTCTTTCCTCCTCTTGTTGTTTTTGAGGGTGCACACCTGATGTGGTATTAGAAGCATCTCAGGAAAGGTAAAGCAAGCTGTGTTCTGGAAGAAGAGCTGATAAGTCACATCTCTAGGCCTTAAAGCCTGCTTGATTTTTTTGGTTAAAAACAAGAATTCATCCTGTCATGTGTGGTATTACGTTGTGCAGAAATTAGTCTGACGCATGGAAATGTCTTCAGAAAGAAACTTTAGACGAGCAGTGGATCAGGACTGAAAAATAATTATTTTAAAAATGAATATTTAGCATCTATTTTTAAAGCATATTATCACTGTTGAGCTTCACAACTGATATAGTTTCTGTCCATCTGCAGTATTTAAGCTGGTGTGATACTTTTGTTTCAAATTTAATGTGAAGAAAATATGCTCCCACCGTCCCTTTTAGGAAAAAAAATCTGAGGCTTCACATAAATTTGGCCTTCTAAACACCTGTTTTGCAGACCTGTGTCAGTGTGAAAGACTATTTTGTGTATTTCTGGTTTGTTTGTTTTTAAAGCAACCCAGCCAGGACCCTGAGGATTCTTCATGTTCTTCAGCACAGCGGAAACTGAACAGGCAGTTTTACAGATTTATTATATTCCCTGGCAAATGGATTAAAGTCTGGTATGATCGTCTTACCTTGTTGGCATTGTTGGACAGGTAAGCTATCTTTTTAATGCATCTCTGTGTAATGCTACAGAGGGTGGCTCCACAAGTCCATAGAGCAATGCAGATGGTTCTTGTTACCCTTTGCCTTCAAGCAGAGACTTTGATTCATGTGAGCACCAGGCCTGTATAGTCTTTTAAGTTGACTCTTAGCTGTTGGATCCAATGGTTCAGAGCTTTCTGATGAGAAAATCAGGTTTTTGTGCAAAAATACAGAAGTGGAGGGGCTCCAGGGTATTGTGAACCAACTACTCCAATCTTTTAAAAAATAAATAAATTACAGATGATACTCAGGAGGAGATCTTTCACCTGCTTCCTTGGTTTCAGTTCAGGTTTATTTAGAGAAAATTTCTTGTCTTGGCATCTCTCATTTTTCTAATCCCTCAGTTTCATTTGGCATCAACTCTTCAGGCAGAGCACTTTGTTACTAGACCTCATGTGGTAATCTGCCAGACTACTAGGAGTTTCAGACATGTTTGGCTACATACCTCATGGCTGCTGGCTCTCCTGTTTCTGCTTTTGGGTGGATGCCCTGTCATGTATGTTAATAAGGGCTCCACAGGAGAAATTTCAGATTACAGTTTTATATGCTGCAGAAATCAGGCTATTGTAGTCAGGGAGCTTAGGTCCAGAGCAGATACATATCTGTGGTGTCTTATCTCTGTGTTTCAATTGCATGGAGAGCATCTGCTGATAAACTCTTTTGTTGTAGCCTGAATATTAACATTGTTTTTTATCTCAGCTTCCTTGTTCTAATAGAACAGATAAAACATCAAGTGACAAATTTGGTCTTTCACCTAATTCTTCGCTGTCAGGCATATATTTTTCATTAAAAAAATGTCTTATTTCCTCATTTAAAAGTGTTTGGTTTTAGTTTTGTGGGGGTTTTGTTGTTGTTGTTGATGATGGTTTTTGTTTGATTGCTTTTAATAAACAGGCACTTGCCTATATTCGAATCAGCTCCACTGTGGAATTATATTTGGGAAGTGAGATTGAAGGGTGCTGGAATTCAGTGCCTGTGTTTTTTTCTATATGTTTTAGCTATCACAGTGGATAAGGTCTTTGGCATGGGGGTGAGGTACTGTTAAACATGGAAATGCAGTTTTGGGAGCAAAACCTCAGATTCTGTAAATTCTGATAGCTCCAGCACTGACAGTCCATACCAGCTGCAAATGAATCTGCCTTGCTCTAATGGATATATAAATATTTGTACTTCTCTTAAAATTTTCATTGACATAGGACAGAAGATATAAAGGAGAATGTATTTGCTATCCTTCTAGTAGTTCTTGTTTCGCTTCTTGGATTCCTGACTCTGAATCAAGGCTTCTGTAAAGACATTTGGGTTTTGTTGTTCTGTCTTGTGATGGCCAGCTGCCAGTATTCTCTCCTAAAGGTAGGACACAAGTTCATATCCAATTGCTGAATTCTCTTCTATGAAGTCAAAATCTTTTAAGCAACTTCTTATTTCTGTTTTGTTTTTAGAGTGTTCAGCCTGATCCTGCTTCACCAATACATGTAAGTCTTGGCCCATATAACAAGTTTTTCTCCTTTATTATAATTTGTGTACTGTGAAACAACTGGTTGTTTAGTGAAACACGAGTATAAGTAGTTCACTGTTCTGGGTGGTTTATGAAAAGGAGCAAGATGTCTGTGATTTTGATACTTTGTTCTACATTTACTTAATTTTAAGCTATTTGAATTTATCACTGCTACTAGTTTTTCTTTAAACTAAAATGTGCTGTAAAAACAAGTACAACTGGAGTAGTTTATTTGCCGAAATTCAATCCAGTGGCATCAGACAAGCTTTTTCTTTCTAGAAACAGAGACTGAAAACAGCAGAAGTTCCAGATTAGCACCTCAGTCATTGGTCGGATGGGGCTTTAAATATTTTTTGTTGTGGTTTTTGAGTTGGGGATTGTTTTGTTTTGTTTTGTTTTGTTTTTAATCTAGTATTGCAGATGTATTTTTCAATAGTATTATAAGCTTTTCAAATGGCACAGGTGTTTTCCCTTTGTTATAATATGGTCACAGTTTCTGTGCTTGTGTCCTGAAGAAATGGCCAGATCTGTGGGTGAATGCAAGGTGTGAGGATATTTACTGGTTGCTATTTGTCTGTTGAGTATATCTGAGAAACTGAATTCTGACAGTGACAACTACTTTGTAAGAAACCAGTTCCTTACCCAAGGCTGTCCTCATTATAGGAATTGTTTAGGAGCATCATCCTACAAATGCAGCCTGACCCCTCCACCTGTCACAGTATCTCAGTGTTTATGGTTTGTGTCTTGGAAGACATTTCAGTAGTCATGAGGTCCCTTGATTGCTTTTACACTGGTTGCTTTGTTGCTCACCTTTCTTATTTAGCTCTTGGAATGCTTTTGAGAACTCCCTCTCTTTCCTCAGGGTTCCAAAGCAGCATGTTGAAAAATGCAGGTCTGCTGGATTATTTCTCTTTGGCAGGGAGCAATTATTTTTGTCAGTCCAGAGGCTAGAAATACAGGTTGAACTTGAAACTGAGGTTATTTACAATTGTATGCTACACATTTCACTGAGATAGATTTCTGAAGATTCTTAGTTTCTTTTCTGCACCAGTTATTATGGGGTGAACTTATGGTATTGTTGGTTATAAAGCATTCACAGGAAATACCTGTCTGCATAAAAGGTAGGGAAGGCTAATAAACAGCAACTTACACATTGTAGGGTAATATTTTCAATACATTAAAGAAATATTCCTACCTCAGTAAAAAGTTGGGGGTTTTGGGGACTAAAATAATACTTTGTCAGTTCAGCTAGCACGTGTCCAGGCATAATAATGTGGACTGTAATCAAATAGTTTGCGCTTATTCAGACATTAGTAATGTGTGCATTTGTTTAAAGTGTATGGCACACAGTTTAATCAAAATTTCATTGTAAACCTCTCTAGCCCATATTTTTTTATAATATTAAAGTCAAAGTAGCTAGTTAAATTTAAACAGAACATTTTTTGTGCAGAATCCAGGTTTACATTTCAAACTCCCACAATACTGTTACAACTATTATTCACCATGTTGTATTCTGTGTGTCATGCGGTAGTGTAGTAAAGTAACTAATAGGTGTATTCCTATCTTCCATATGCTTTCCCAAAACTTTGTTTGTTAGGGACATTTTCTTGCAAGCTTTTTGATGCACCATAAGAACACCAATGGAAATAAAATTTAGAGAGTTTTACCACAGAGAATTTTAAAGGTGAAAGGTGTTATAGGTAAAGTTAAACTAGAAGATTAGCTGTTTCTACATTATACCTTTTTAACACAATAGGTACTTGTAAAGGATTGCCTAAGCTAGAAAGGACCACAAAAAAATAAGACAACAAGAAGGCGAGAAAAGATACTCCATGTACTGTTTCATAATTCATGTGACTACATTAAAATTAAACAGAATAACATCTCTTGATGTTAATGTAAGGATGCAGAACAGCAGAGGGATTAAAGAATGATCAGTACCATGTCCATGAATAAAAATGCAGATGAGATTTTTCAGTTTGAAACAAACCATCAGATTTGCACACTGAATTAATTTATATTCTTGGATCCACGAGTAGCCACTAATGCCTTATGTTATCCATGCCTGCCAGGGAGGTTCCAAACTTCTTCCCTATCTCTCACATGCAGACTTTGTTACTGTTTGATGTGACTTTGTCATCTCTAGCCTATACCATTTTGAAGGACTGCTTTAAAATACCATCCGGTGAATTCAGAAAACACAGTGCCTAGGGGTGCGTAAAGCTTTTGTCCTGAACTCCTTCTGAGTGACAGAGTATTCGCTTCCTGGTGATGAGGAAGAGCTTGCTGACTGAATCCTGTGTTGTCTGGTACAATTTTGTTGGGGATAAGATTATTTCTTGCCCCATACCATGCTGTATATTGTCTATATACTGAGTCGAACAGTGTATATTGTCTATATACTGTCACTGTGGTAAGGGATGAGTTTCACTATATAGAGAAGAACCTATCTAACTCAGCTAATGTTTTTAATTTTGTATTAATTCATAGTCATTTTACTGAATTGTGATAATAGTCCTGTTTTGATGAGCTTTGGTGTTTAAATGGGAACTTCCCAGGTTCTACATCTAATGCTGGTCACTGGCGTTTATTGTAGCTGCAGGTTTAGTAGTGTTGCCAGCTACAAGTTGAGAGCCTAATTTTCCTGTCAGCCTGTGCTTTAACCTTTCCAGTTCTGGTCTGTTGGGAGCTGATGGCCTTTAGTTGCTGTTCACACAGGGTATGTGGTTCTGGGATGGTGAAATTCAGAAACAGCCTTCTCACTGGAGTGGTGGGGAGAAGAAAATAAAGTCCATCCCAAGTGTAAGTTGTATCAGTTTATTAGCAGCAGAATATTTGAGGACCAGCTGCTTTTGAGGAGCGGCTGAGGGAACTGGGGTTTAGTCTGGAAAAAAGGAGGCTGAGAGGAGACCTTATCACTGTCTACAACTACCTGAAAGGAGGTTGTAGCGAGGTGGGTGTGTGTCTCTTCTCCCAGGTAACTAGTGATAGAACAAGAGGAAATGGCCTCAGGTTGCACCAAGGGAGGTTCAGATTAGATATCAGGAAAAATGTCTTAAATGAAAAGGTCATCAGGCACTGGAACCGGCTACCTAGGGAAGTGGTTAAGTCACCATCCCTGGAGGTGTTTAAAAGATGGGTAGATGAGGTGCTCAGAGATATGTTTTAGTAGTGGACAGGTACAGTTGGACTTGGTCATCTCAAAGGTTTTTTCCAACCAGGAGATTCTATGATTCTATAAGGGAGGTGCCAATGACTGCAGGGTATTATAATCAGAGATACAAGAGGTCTTTCTTGTATGCATTTCAAGGTTTTGGACAAGCAGCTTTGTCTGCAGAGTTTCTTGATACTGGTTAGAGGCAGCATCAGACTGGGCAATAAAGGCTGTGTCTGTAGTAAATGGCTATACAGAAGGATCATGAGAGCTTGTCCCTCATAAGACAGCTGTATAGCTCAGGATCTAGTTCACGTTTGCAAAAGCATTCGAGCTTTGAAAGATTGCAGTCATGCTCTTAGTAAGATTTACAGAATTGCTCACATAACTTCATTGTCTCGGTCCCATTACCTGCCAAAGCAGATAGCTAACTCAGTTGGGCAGCTACCATAGGCAGCTTCATAAATCCCATAAGGCACTTAAAGTATTTTTAATTTGTCTCTGTAAACTTTTCTGTAGAACTGAACACACGCACTTTTCTTTTTATATAAAGCCTTCTGTCTTTTTCCTCTTGCATGTGTGCACCGGCAAACAAAAAAATCATTGGATCTTTCTGCAATTTCCCCATCAAAATGCTTTGCAGACAAAAGTGCTGTTTTACTAAATGGAAGTGTTTGTGAAATTATTCTAGCTTTGTTCAAAATCTTAATATTTTTATCAAAATATGACATGAAGCAATGCTGTGTTTGGATGTGAATAATGAAAAATAATGAAAAACATGGACCTGAAAAAGTCAGTGACATTTTTTGGCAGACTTAGGAAGAGTTTTCACTAAAATTTTCATCAGCAGAGAAAAAAAATATTGTTCAACAAATGAGATGTAAAATATAAAAGGAATCCCACTCCTACTTCATTATTTAAATTCTTCTGAAGGAGAATGCAGAGCAGAGTAGTTTCACCAAGATGAAATAATTTTTGCCTGTCAAAAGTTGATGAGTTTGTCTAGCAGAACAGAAAGAGCCCTTAATATCTAAAATATCTTGTTGATAAGTTGCACTGCCATATGCCCATTTTGGCCTGTCAGTGGCGGGCAGAAGGGGGCTTTGCCCCCTTTTTTGTTGTTTTTTGTTTGTTTGTTTGTTTTTTTCCTAAAACCTTGAAAAGAGGAAGTGTAATGTCCATTCCATGGCTGTGGCTTTCAGGAGGTGATGTACCATCCCAGTGATCCTCACTCTCCTGGAAGATGTCTGCTGTTGGCCTGAAACCGGTCCTGTCCTGAATAATCCCCCTCACACGAGGGCTGTAAATGACAGTGCAGTACAGCACTAATGCTCGCAGCAGTTCCTCTTTCTTGTGTTGTCTGTTCCCCAGATGCAGGGACTGGAGTCTCTGCTGTACTGTGGGAAGCTCGTTCAGCTCAAGCGCATCCCAAGCAGCATGACAGCAGTGCAGCCAGTGTCCTTCTGAGTGCATCGCTGCTGTGCTGCTTTGCTCCTGTTGATCTGATAGGAGGCAAAATTTCCTTTTCAGGAGTCTGTCTCATTCCCCACCACCACCTAAAAATAGGGAAGGTATGAAAACTCCTTCCTCAATCCTAACTGGCATTATTGTTATTAGCATGGTAAGAGTGATTTATTTAAATAGAATAAATCACTGTTTCAGTTGGAAGGGACCTACAATGATCAACTATTCCAGCTACCTGACCAATTCAGGGCTGACCAAGTTAAAGCATATTATTAAGGACATTGTCCAAATGCCTCTTGAACACTGACCAGCCCTGGGGCATTGATCACCTCTCTGGGAAGCCTGTTCCAGTGTTTGATCACCCTCTTGGTAAAGAAATGCTTCCTAATGTCCAGTCTGAACCTCCCTTGGCACAGCTTTGAACCATTCCCATGTATCTTACCACTGTATACCAGGCAGAAAAGATCAGCACCTCCCTCTCCACTTCCCCTCCTCAGGAAGCTGTAGAGAGCAATGAAGTTGGCACTCATCCTCCTTTTCCCCAAACTAGACAAACCCAGAGTTCTAGCTGCTCCTCACAGGACATGCCTTCCAGCCCTTACACCAGCTTTGTTGCCCTCATCTGGGCACATTCAGGGATCTCGCATCCCTCTTAAATTGTGGGGCCCAGAACTGCACACAATACTTAAGGTGAGGCTGTACCAATGCTGAATACAGCAGGACAATCACCTCCTTTGACCGTCTGTCTGTTTATGCTGTGTTTGTTTGATGGACCCCAGGATGTGGTTTGCCCTCTTGGCTGCCAGGACCCACTGCTGGCTCCTATTGAGCCTGCTGCCAGCCAGCACCCCCAGATCCCTTTCTGCAGGGCTGCTCTCCAGCCCACCCCTCTCTTGATTTATACTTGTGCTTGGCATTACTCTGTCCCAGTTGCAGAATCTGGCATTTTGACTTGTTAAATTTCATCCCATTAATGCTTCAATCTATCTAGATCCCTCTGCAAGGCCCCTTGTCCTTCAGGAGGTTCAACAGCACCTCTTAGTTTGGTATTATCAACAAACTTGCTAATGGTGTGTTCAACTCCTGCATCCAAATCGTTGATAAATATATTGAACAGAACTGACCCTGGAATTGAACCCTGAGGAACACCACTGGTGACCAGTTGCCAGCCAGGTGTAGCCCCATTCACTTCAACCCTCTGAGCTCTGCAATTCAAACAATTCTTCAGCCAGCACACCGTGAACTACTTTAGAAGTCAAGAGTTAAATATACACTGAAAACGTAATTGAGTATGTCTGTCAGTGTTCTGCTTGGAACTGAAAGGTGTGTGAAGCTGAACCTCTGGACTTCTAGTCATCAACTCCATCTTGCCCAACTGCCTTCAAATAATTAACATGCAAAGAGAAAACCTGAATTCTGTAATTCAAGAGATAAGACAAGAATGTAACATCTCAGTGAAATAGACTTTGATTTGGAGTGCACATTATGATATAAATCATTAAGCAATTGTTTAGATGCAATACTTATGGGTTCCTTTTCCTAAGGCAGAGCTTGTGTTGAAGATAAATGAACTGAAGTTTAAAAACAACCAGAAAGTAATATTTTAGGTGATTTTTTTTTTTTAAGTCAGATTCTTATCTTTCTAATTCTCCTTCGATTTTTTTTGTGTGTGGATGAGTGTCTTTTTTTTTTAAGGCATTAGTGAAATTAAAACTCTGATTACAAACGGCTAAGATTTGTCAGTCTGCCTTGATTCATTTTCCATGGATGTGAGGTGCAATATAAGCCTGCTAGTTCCCTGCAATCTGCCGCCTTGTTACCTGATTGATTCCAAAAGAGAGTAGAGATCATTTAACAGCGATGCTAACATACAAGCTTGGCTGGCAGCCAAACAAATAATATGGCCACTGTTTCAAATCAGTAAGTAGCCTCAAAAAATAAATTATCTTTTATTATACTCACTTAAATTACATTGTACAAATAAGAACAGTTTCACAGCAGCTTTTATGCAAAGCAAACTTGAATCCTTATCACTTTTCTCCTGTCTTTTCACACTCAAGAAATCTTTTGACTCACCAGCATGTAAAATGTCTTATTTACCCTTAGGCTTGCTACCAGGAGAACTATTAAGACTTTTCTTAAGTGTCTGTTATTCTCCCTGGCCCGTGGCCCCACAGCAGTGTGTCGTAGGATTAGTGCGAATCAGTTGTGTGAGAGATGTGTACGAAAAACCTAAGATAAGGATCCTACCACATATTAGTTCCTTTGGATCGTCATTTCAAAGTGCTACATGAGAGAGAGACCAGGAACTGCTGATGAGTGTCACCCAGTCCAGGAGGGACACTGATTTGCTCTGAAGTGGTTCAAATCAACAACAAAAAAAATTGAGTTATATTGTTGCAAAAAAAATCAGTCTCCATGCCTCACACTGCACCTAGGAAGTGCTCTACTATTTTTTTACTTCCCATGATGCAATTAAAAATTAATTTTATATTTCATAAAGTTAAAAAAAAAAAAAGCCAAGCTATCTGAAGCAGACATTCATTAAAATAAAATTAATAGAGAGAAAAATTATTTTTCTGTTGAAAAGAAAGGTTCAGACAAATTGAGGGTTTTTTCCTCCACAGGAAATGTTGACTTTTGCAATTAGTGTGTTTTGAATGGTCTAGAAGGTTAGATTTCAAAAGCTTAAATGATTGCTGGAGTTTGTCTTAACTGCTTTTTGTGCATTTTGACAGTCTCCTCTGGAAAAGATAAAATACCTTGTAACATTTTTATTATTAATTAGTATGTATAAGTCATTAAAATATTTTGTCTGACTCCTGACCCTCTCTTCAGTTTAATGCAGTGCACACAGTAGGAGAGTGAATACAAAATTCAAACACTTTTTTTCTTTTTTGTCTTTTTTTTTTTCCCCAGGGGCACAATAAAATAATAACCTACAGCAGACCTGTATATTTTTGTATATTGTGTGGCCTTATTTTGCTGCTAGATGCTGGATCTAAAGACACAAATCCTCCAGTTTATACAATGTATGGCTTGAAGCTCTTTTCACCTAGATCTCTTCAGTCAGCCAGAGACCATGTAATAGGTGAGTCAATATTTTTCCTAGGATTGTAAAAATGAATTAAGCGTTAGTTAGCTGGGGAAGTCTGTGTTTTCCCATGTTGGCAATCAAACACATGTTATGGAGGCACAGCTCTAAGTCAACTTGATAGAAACATTTGGAATGACTTAAGATGAATGCGGGGGGTGGGGGACAGCTGGCAAACTTCCCTCATGTAAAAGGAGTTCTTAACGAAATGAGGCTCATAGAAAAGTCTCTATAGAAAACTAACAGTCACTGATGTTATTAGCAAAAGCCATCATCTGCGAAATGCAGTTAATCTTTGGAAGAGCTTGTCTGTGCTGAGCAGTTACTGCAGAATAAGCAGAGTTTTAAATTTAATGTCTGGAAGCTAATATGTGTCAAGCCCTCAGATGGACATTTTTCCACTCATGAGGAAAAATGTTTTGTCTTGGCTTAGTTTAATCTTGCTGTCCTCATGATGAGTTAGTGTGGAGCAACCACTCCACAGTAGCTTTTCCAACCTGTTTCCTTCTGGAATAATGTCCTGAGGTGGCTGAGGATATCCAGGTATTACCCCAAAATGGGACTGATGGTCCTTTGGTACTAATTTGGAGTGGCCACAGCTGGAAATACCCCGTTCTGTCAGGACACTTCTTCCTGTTACACACTTGCCATCTCTAACTGTGTGCTGCTCTAGTTGTGTTGCAGATACGAGTGCTGAACTGGCTCAAGTCAAGTAGTACTTCATACAGTTAGATATGACATAGAGGAGGTAAAGGTTGCTGTAAAACCTGTGAAAACTTCCCAAGAGCTGTGTCATGGTGTACCAAAGGCAATCTGTTGGTTTGTGAATTTAGAACCAGGAAAACCTGTAGCAGAGGAAAAAACTGAGATATAGAGTGTATGACCTTTGATGTCTTTGTTCACCTGTGACTGTTGTACTTGCTTTTTTGCTATATTTCAAGCCAGGTTATTACTGCCTGAAAAACACACTATTTTTAGGAAAGTCTACTGGTCCTTTATATGGGTTCATTGACTCTCAATCCTTCTTACTAGAAACAGGGGAATAATGAAGACCTGCATCTCACTTATTTTCATTAGCTTCTTTCATTATTTTCCTTTGGTCTCATTAAAGTTTCTTCTTACATCTTATTTTCTCTGCTTGTCAAAGGTGAACCGTAAAAATGCTGATAAATAATTCAACAAGAATCTTAAATGACTCTTGGGATAGAGATAAATGAAAAACTATAGCAACCAGTATAAGAAAAAAGAGTGTAGTTATAAATGTGCTAATTTTGGCTGGCCTCAAAAGAGATGGTGGAGCAGGTTCTTGAAACAGCCTGAAGGGGATGAGAGAAGAAATACAGGCTGAACTCTCCAGCTGGCATCTGTTTAATGAGAGAGAGAGAGAAGAAACCATTTCTCTCTGCTTGTTCCCCATTCTTATTTTGCCATCTCTGGGAGCTGGCACATCTGTGGGTGTATTTGTTCAAGTGATGTTTGGTGCTGCACTCTGGCAATTCCTTGCTTTGTCTCTATGGGAGTCCCAGCTTCAGGTTGCCATCAGTCCTTGCAAGTGTTCACACTGCAGCTACTTCCCTAAGCCATGGCAGTCAATATCCTCCAGCATCTTGCTGTGCTTTGAGTACAGATTCCCTTAGGCACCGAAAGTATAGAACTGTTTTGGACAGTATTTGTTTTGGGGGGGGGAAGTTGGCCCCACGGAATGCCAATGAAGTGTTGCTGTTGTTTGGTGGTTTTACCCATTTTGATGTCTGTACGGTGGCAGGTACTTTTGACGTCTTTTTATTGGTATGTCACCATATGGTGACTTTTTAATTTATATTTTACTCATAATTTATTGTAGTATTCAGAGTTGATATGTTGGGAAATCCATGAATTTTTTACTATACACTACAAATACTGAGGAAAGGAAAAGTTTTCTGTATCAGGTGTTTTACTGTGGTAAAAAGCTAAAGTCATGAAAATCATAGAAAGGACTTACCAAGGAACTATTGTGATGCTGCATAGCATGCTATGATAAAAGTCTTGAAATAAAGTACTAAAAGTAAATCAGTGGAAATTTGTTAGATGTGTAACCTAATTACTTAAGAAACGTGTTTTTTAACAGGTCCGTTTCTTTGTGAGCAATGTATTTAGGATCTGAGTCTATATTCTTTTAAATTGATGATGGTTCTGCTATTTATTTATATTGGTTGGGAGATCACGACTTTAATTCATTCTAACTATGATTTTCATCTTGAATTCCTTACTTCAATTAACGTTTTTGCTAGATTGACATAGGTATTGCAAGTCAGGGTACAGACAGAGCCAGCCTCAGTCACTAAGTGCTACAGGTGTTGTTAATGACAGAAGTAGTTACATGCTTAATGCATGATAATGCATTTGAACATTAGACAGATGAGTGAAATTATTTGGCAGATATCTCAGAAGAGTTAAGTATCAGGTGGTTGCAAAATTTTGTGATAGCAAGTCCTCTGCCTGCTACTTTTAGCAATGACTGAGCTTCTATCAGGGGACGAAAGCCTCTGTGAATGCTGTTCTCAGCCATGTTCAGGAGGGGATGAACAAAAAGACTATTTGTCACTCAATGCATTATTATTTTTTTTCCTCTGTGAAGATGTATTATTACACAGCAAAAGGAGTAGTACTCAGATATATAAATTTAAAAAAATAATAATTTTCTAAACTTTTAAAATGTTGGCAGTGACATTGCCACTGAGTTACCATTCTGTGTTTTTCAAAAGACCCAAAGTTTCCAAAGTCAGTATTTTTGTTTCCCTCCTACACTTATCATCTGGTAGCTACTGCTTTAGAGGAAACCTACAGTGTTAAATGCCAGCAGCTCACATAAG
>NW_010311187.1:0-9362 GCF_000700745.2 Antrostomus carolinensis | reverse complement strand
ATGTGTGATGCTTAAACAAATTATCTCTGGAATTCATAAGGCAATTCCAACTGTTTAATTGGCTCCTTTTATTGTCTGCCTCCCACAAGGGAAACTGTTGCTCCTAAATTCAGTCCTTTTGTAAGAGACAACTGTTTATTTTCCTCTCTGGTATATTCCTTTGTGCAGGAAGAGATAAACAAAGCTACTTTAGCTAAAGAAGAAGTAGTTAGGACTATTCAAAGTATTCACAGAGAGAGAGTGAGGTGAGGACATTGCTGTCGTCAACCAACTGTCAACCAAATTTTCTCTGCTTGTGTACATTCACCCCTATTTTGGTTTACTGACAGTATAATGTCTCTGGTCTTGTCCTTCCTTCCCCTGTTCTTATCTAGCTTTTTCTGAGGCTGCTACAGCAAAGGTAGTAATTTGGACTGTAAATCAGTATCTAAGATGAAATCTGGCAGTTCTGTAAGTCCTTTGCCTGAGGAACAACATCTCCTGCAAGTTTCAGCGGTGAATTTTTGGGATAGTTGATCCCATGACAAGTCCATATGGCCTACTGGGCAGTTTGCTGCCATGCCATTGTCTGTCTTCAAGAGTGGTCCTTGCTTGGCTTGATATGGCTTGGTGGAATATCTAAAAGAAGGAAAGAGTAGTAAAGGAAGAGGAGATTAATAATGGCATTTGCACATAAAAGATTGAGAAGACAGTATTTCCACATGTTTTTACACATGTATAGTTTGTGCCAGGGGCAGGAAGTCATGATGAAGGATGCATTGTGAATGCAAGTACACTTAAGTGATCCCTGTCTGTGTTTAACACTTGACTATGTCATTTCTTCTCCTGTGTTTGACTTCTGTGGCAAGATTTACAATATTAGATAACAGTAATATATAATAGGATGGAGATAAAAACTGTCATATCAAACTCAGTGTATTGTTTTATTTTAGCACAAGATGCATTTGTAAGAGGAGCTGGGAGTAAAATGTGAAATTAGCATTCAACAAAGAACACAAATCCTATTGTTACCTTCTTAAAATTTGACTGGAGTGGGAAAGGGAATAAGTTATACTAGTGATTTGTTTAATTTGCTTTTTATGAGAATGAATAGGAGGAAGCTGCAGTCTTCCTAGGATGTAAACTAACAAATACATACTTGTTTATGAGGAAGAGTGGCTGACACGCGTCTCTGTCCTTCACCATGCAGAACGTTCTGGTACGAGTACAATGAAGCAGTAAGAATATAATTACACATGTGCTTGTGTCCTTGAAGGCTGTCAGTATTGGAGACCTGGGTCAAGTGTGTGTTTAGATGCTTTGCTAGACAACTGTGCTTAGCATTTTTTAGGATGTAGCTAAGAGTAAATGGATGGGAAGGAGGAGTGGCTGGAAATGAACAGAACATTAGACCAGCAGCACAATTACCTGAATTATGACTCCTACTTTTCCTTGACTGTAAGGCAGCCGTTTAAATGAGTATTTCTATTTAGAAAGAGACTATGTCAAGATGTTAGACTGGGTTTTACTCCTGAGTTTCTTTACTTTTTTTTTAATGTTCTTTCACTACTGCAAAGGCAAGATCCATACAGCTGGAAGCTGGGGAAATATTCTGGGCAAGTTTCACTATAGGTTTGTCTCATTTTTACATGCTGCTTTAAGGGTTTGCTGTTGATTGCTGGCAGAGGCAGGATACTGTGAGAGCCAAGATATTCGGGATCTTAACCATTAAAATATTTATTGTTTGTTTATATTCAATTGTTATACTTGTACTTTTGAACCATCTCAGATTCAAGGAGGGAGTTCTGAAGTCTGCAAATAAGAGATTTCTGTACTTTAAATAGAGCAAATATAACTTTGAAAACGTTTGAGAAGCAGTAAGGTGGCTACATAATGCTGTTTTTCTGCCACTGTTTTTATCCAAAATAAAGCTTAAAGTTAACCTCTGAGCTTTAGTTTCTCACATGTAAAACAGCATAATTTGTTGTGAATACATGAGAAGGAAACTAATTGTTGCTGCTAAGGTTAAGGTATGCTCACTTGAGTAATCTTCAGAATTTATTGCAAGAAATTCTTATTCAGGTCTAATGCATGTTCTCTGTTCTCCATACATTGTGATGTATGACTGTGTTATAACATACTTTTTTTTTTTTTTTTTTAGTGTTTTTATATTGCTTTCCTGCAATTTCTCTTCTTGGTCTTTTCCCTCAAATCAACACCTTCTGTATATATCTTTTGGAACAAATAGACATGTTGCTTTTTGGTGGTTCTGGTAAGTATCTAGTTTCATCCCTTTCTGGGCTTATAACCTTATATTAGAGTTGATTATTGCATGTTTTAAAGCACAGTGCATGTTAAAGCACAAACAGCTAATGGTATTCATATAACAGTGAGGTGAATGCTAATAAGGCCACCTTGATTAGATTTCTTTTTTCTTTTTATAAGTTATATAAAAGTTGTACTGTAGGGTGCAGAATGTAACTGACATCAAAGAACTCTTTCCCGGCATGTCCCATGTGAATCTTTTCTCTCTTTCTAAAACAGAAAAACTCAAAAAAAAAAAAAAAAGTTTCTGTTAAAACTCCATTCAAAAAATAAAAATAAAAAACTGTTAGCATTGTTCCGTAGTAAGGCATTTTCACAAGATACTGGGTGTGTGATTTTCTGGTGTTATTTCAGTCAGAGGTTGAACAAGGCCTGTGAGAGACAGTGCATCTTTTCTTTTTTTTTTTTTTTTTTTTTGGTAGTGGTGGTTTTTGTTTTTCATTATAACTTAAGTAACAGAGAAGATTGGGATGCATCTACACTGTTATCTTAGTTTGGATCAGAAACAAGCTTCCTCCTTGTTCCCATTTACCATGTATTGTTTTGCCTCATGGAATGAGATCAGAGTATGCAAACTGGATTCCATTTGGATGAAACTTAGAAGAAAGTGCACTGTAAGGCTGCACCTGTTGCACTCCAAACGCTAATGAACATACCGTCTGTGGGACCAAACTAGAAATAATCTGCAGTAAGGCATCTCAAACATATATAATGGATGACATCCTCAGCACTTCTCATTCTACAGACCCACGCATACTGCATCGTTCTGCTTGCTACTGTAGACATAGCCTTTGGCAAGTGGTTAAAACTAGTATAGATCATATGGGTGTTCTTTGCTTTTTGTCTCATAAATACCGTAGCAGACCTGGAGGAAATAACATGTTGGATAAAGTCCTCATCCCATCAATAAAGCTGATTCCAGTGTCTGTTGAACCCTAATGAGAGCAAGGTTTTGCAGCCCCTATGTCCCCATTGTTGGGACTGCTGAACTCCTAATTCCATCTGACAGCTTTTTTCTACCCTGCTTCTGGAAGCTGTTGAAGGAGGTTAGAGCAAGAGATCAGCTGGTATCCTTCTCTCTCCCTTTAAATTCATTCCTGTATCTTAATATGGTGCAAATCACGGTTAACTGAGCAAGTTTTGGACGATCCCAGAGCCTGTGTCTTGGGAGCAAAGGAAAAGAGGAAAATTCTGCATGGAACTCAACTAGAAAATTGTGTTTTGTGGATCACTTCATTTTTCCTCTGTAGCAACAGGAAGAGGCACACTGATCTTTCGACAAAACTATGTTCAACACAAAAAGCAGTAGTGTGGGACCTCAAGTCAATGGAAAACACATGGAGTACAGTAGCATCAGGCTTTCAGTCTTAGCTGTAAACACTTGTGAGCTTATTTGGGGCATGAAGGTGTTCTCTCAACAACCAGCTTTATGATATCTGATTTTAATTTGTATACCTCTCATGTTGCAAGAACTGTTTCATTTTTTTTCTTTTGATTATACATTCTCATTTAAGAAGAAATTAACTAACCTGTACTGTCTGTATTTCAGCTGCTGCTGGATTCGTATCTGCACTATACAGCATTTCCCGAAGTTTTGTGGTTCTGATTGTACTATATGCTTTCTGCTTCAGTGCAGTTAAGGTAAGCCAGAAAAACAACACTGCAAAAATTCAAAATTTCAAGCTCAAAATTAATATAATCTAGGGAGACCAGCATTGTTTCATGCTATCTTGCCATTTTTGTTTATCAAGATAAGCTTTACAAGCCATGTTTCAGGTTCTGCCTATTAGCTACTCTGAAATAGATTGAAACTGTAGTAGAAATAAAGGAGTAAATGTGTGTCTAATACCTGGACTGTTTGACTCTTGCATGCATCACTCTGAAATGATCCACTGAATTTCCACTACAAAGTTTAACAGCAGCCTTGGCTTAGAAAGCTGCAACTCCTATTGACCTGTATAAACCAGGCCGTATTTGGTCAAAATTCCTAGTAAGACACATATTTTCAAAGGAAAAAATACAGGATTTTATTGTTACTTCATAACAGTATACCCAAGAACTTAAATTTTCAGCCTGGGCAGACCGGTGAACCACCAGTACTGTGTCTGCATCCATAAGGAAATGCAATTTAGGAATTCAATGCAAGACAGATGACTGTTTGCCACGCTTTCCCCTGATATTCCACCAGTATCCACAATTGTTGGATTAGGGATGTTGGAGAGTGTGTCCCTGCTTATTTCATTTGGTATCTGTGGACCTGTTGTCTATGAATTTGCACAGTCCCTTCCTGAATATGCTGGTGCTGTCTGTCTCCACAACTTTCTGTGCCAACAAATTCCAAATCTTCCCTGTGCTCTGTGCGAAGCAATACTCTCCTTCATTGGTTTTCAAGTGATCTGCTCATTTCACCAAGTCTTCCCTATGCCTAGTATTGCAGGAACTGTGGAAGAACTGTTCTGCATTCACCATATCCACTGCCTTTCCAGTTTTGTAGGCATCAGTCATATCGCCCCCGGCCATCTCCTCTCTAAACTGAAGAGACCCAGCCTTTCTAGTATTTCCTTGTAAAGAAGCTGCTTCTTTCTCTCAGGAGTAGCTAAGTTAGTTGCTCAACTCTGTGCCTTCTCTTACTCTCTTGTGACCTTGGAATCTGGAAAGTGAGTTGTATATGGTGCTCAGGATGTGGGTGTACCATGGCTCTCTCTATGCTGGCAAAATAACTGACTGCCTTCCTCTCAGTACCCTTCCCAGTGATACCCAGTGTTGTTTTATTTGGCAGATGCTACCTTTGGAGGCATAGTCAATCTAAAGCATTTCTTTTTTGTTTGCATTTAATTTGTCCTCTGCATTTTTTTGTTTTTATAAAAAATAGCAATGAAATTTTATCTGTCTTTAAGTCTGCTGTAAAATTCCCAGTGACTACCACGAGACCAGAATTTCATCTTAGACTTGTGATAAAATTTATCCTTTAAGGGACAATCTTTTGACAGTGTTTCATTATGGACTAGATGCTGTCAGTGCCCATGCAGGGTGCACCAGGTTGTGCAGTGATTTATGAGCTGCTCTTGACATCTTGTGGGCATACGTGAAGAGGATGCTTTGTGGTGCTATGCATGTGTAGCACACACAGAGATCCCCATATGAGGTTCTACAACAGCCAAGGATGTATCATGTCAACATCCAGGCTGGTGATTTGCACAGATCAGAGGGGAGATTGGATGTTTCTTTAAGGGAAATCTTTAAGGAAAATAAGCATTTCTGTAATGGCTTTTAACAAATTTTCCACTTAAAATTTTGAATAAGAGCCTTAAATCAAAAAAGGTCAATTACAATGCCCTAATGATCTCTTGCAGATGATCTGAGCTGGCTGAGCATGTGTTTTTATCCATTCCCAATAGTAAGGTAAAATGTGTTAAGCCACCATTTTATATTGCCCCTGAGTGGCTTGAGTCCATACACAATAAATTATGGCAACTCAGTTGCTGAGCAGTGCTGCGTTAAGACACTTTAAATTAAATGTCTTTGAACATGTGGTGTACTCCCAGGGAATCTCCTGTCACCAGGCTCACCCAGTATATCAGTTACGCTGGTTTTACCTGACCCAGTTGTGTGATGCTAGAAAGCTTAACTGCTTCTTATGCAGTTTTCTAAAGTAGCTAATATTCCTGCTACTGTTTTCCAGCTATATTAATGATATGGAAGCTGGCAGCTGGGATGTCTCTCTGTAAGGATGAACAGAATGAGAAAAATTGGTAATGGGGGAGAAAACCAATGAGAAAGATGGAAAGAGCTATATGGAAGGAAGGAATTGAGTTAAACCACTGTTTCAACAGGCAAATATCCCCTAAGGTTAGCAGAGGGCAATTCACTAGTTGAGGATAGGAAAGTTGTGTGATGGATACTTTAAAAAATAGTTTTGTAAACAGTATTAAAGAAAAGCCTCTTAAAATATTCTACAGGCTCCTTTCTCAGCATAATACTTTAAATTACAGCATGCAGGTGGCTTTGTAGATAAGCAATCTCTTTGTGGATTAAACTTCAGACTGCTTAGAAATATGCTTTTAATGCTACCCTGAAGTTGTAGAGTGCTGTGAAAGATTTACAAGATATCTGTTGTAAATTACCAATATTAAGAGCAGACTTTCTGTTCACACAGAAATTACAGTTAATTTGAATTTTTATGGCATTGTTCTTGTGAAGGCACTTCTGAGGAGGTTAATTTAAAGCATGTAAAGATGATTCCACTTGCTTCAGCTCATAATCTCAGTCTACTGGGGTGCTTGAAATATCATACATTTTTTCTTCTAGAAGATACAAAATAAACACTTGTGTTAACTCTCTTTGTTCTTCCATTGGGTCCAGAGATTTCTTTTTTTTTTCCCCTTTGAACTGCTGTCTATAACATTGCAAGAGAATGATTCTTTGGTTTGTGGAGAAGGAGTAGGATTTGGCTTAAATATAATAGATGAATCTGATCCTGAATAGGGACCACTGTGAAAGGTGGTCACATACCCCTGTAAGAAACTACAACTCTTTTGATATGTAGTGAACAACAACTTCTGATCCTAACCAAATGAAGGTTTGGATTTTTGGTGCACTAGTAACTCAGAGGAGTTTAACTCAAAACTGAGCAAATGCTATAATCTGTTCATTTAGGTGTTTAAACAATGATGATAAGTACATGGTTTTCTTTAACGTAGAAATGACATCTCTTCCACACTTGCACTTTACAGCTATTCTTCATTTTTTCTTTTGAATTTTCTCTTTTCACTTTTAATCAGTTTAGCAAAACCAACAGAGCAAAATCTGCAATATTTATGGAGGTCAAAAATCATCACAATTGAAAAGATTCAGGGCAAGGAAACTTGATAGACTCTCTCTGGCACAGGATTTCTGGGTTGCAAAGCTTATTTCTTGGCTGAGATGTAGCATCCTCAAATGTAAACTCTGTTTATTGGCAGAACATCTTACAGCTCAGCAGGTGTAACTAGCAGAGTTCTATTTCCTGAAATAAATTGCAGAGGAGAATGGATCTCTAAGTGGCTGTGTGCTTTTTCCTGGTGAACAATTGCTCGCATCAAATGCCGAGGCTGAAGACTCATTCCAGCAGTATCAGGCTTGAGCCTCACTTTCCTTAAGTGGTTCTTGTGTTCTAATTATTATCTTGCAGGGTGAAATAGTCTAGCATTGTTTCTCTGTGTATGTTAATTATTCCAAAAGGAAAGATATCATTCCTGAAGAAGTTTGTTAGAAGAGTAATTAATTTACCATATGATTTTATTTTTTATTAAAATAAACAATTTTCATTTTATAATAGAACTGTGTTCTTCAGTGAGTTTTTCTTATTTGTTCACAAAACAGTGCAAGTACTCAAGTTAACTTTCAACATGGGAATATAAAGTCTGAGAATTGAGACAAATAGTCCTGTGCTGAAATCCTGTGCCTTGTCCAGACTGATTTTGGTGTTGAATTATGTTGTACAAAACCAACTGATAGTCTCTATGAAAAAGCAGCTGCAATATAGACATACCATTAGTTTAACTTAATAACTGTCATTGATTTTTGTTCAGATAAGTTGCCTGAGAAAAATTATTATACAGTATTCTCAATTGAGAGTTCATCCTATGATCTGCAGACAAAATTTAGCATGCCAAATGAGTTTATCTGGCCCTGCTGTTCTTTCTGAATGACCTTGCAACATCTTTGCCATCGCACGAACAGAAATGTTTCTCTCTCACGGCTAAAATGGACATATCACTTAAAAGAGGATGGACAGCACAGTCTTGCACTAACAGTGAAAGTGCAAGTGAGTGGAGCAGGTTTTCAAGTCACTGTCTGATGTAGCTGGTGAAAAGACGTCATTCCCTCTAGTGATGGTGCAATGTTACCTGGTTAGATTTTTGTTTTATGGTCATATTATCACAGTGAGGCAAAGTGGTCTGCCTACAGCTTTCAGGTGCTGTAAAGCATCTCTTCATACATTTTATCCCATGACACATCCCTCTCATGAGTGATATGACACCAGCTGCTTATCCAGCCTTACCTACTACAATACTGTGAACTTGATTTCAGACAGAACATAAATGTCTTAGCTCCTGAAGTTAAAAGACCTGAGTTTCTCCTGCTTGCCTTGTGATTTTCTTTATCTCCCAGGCCTCTGTTTAATGATATCATCACTCCTTATTCCAGTTCTTTCTAGGTTCTCTATGAACTGTCATTTACTTTTGTTTAATAAAAAGCTTTAAATCTTAAACATAGTTTTATAACCTCTTTTGGTCATTCCTTGGATTGTTACATCTAATAGCAGCAATTTTTCAGCTTGCTTCTTTTTTGAAGCTATTGGGTAACTGAGTTTAGATTAAAATTATCTGTGTTCACTTCAGCCTGGCTTTATTTCTGATCTTGTCTTCAGTCCTGTAATCTTGAACAGAAGTTGTCAGCTCTAATAGCTACCTTAGCTTTGATATATGAAAGGGTTATATCTTTTTCCTGGAGGAGGTGTTTTTATTTTAAGATATTACATCCATCAGACTGGGGACACAGGAACTTCTGTGCCATCTTTTTCAATTGACTAGAATTGCCTGATGTGCAGCTTTTTGTCTCCCACTCCATCTGTTTTGTGGCCTGTGCCCAAATATTTAACAGATATGTTAGAAAAAAGTCAGGTGTGCCCTCCTACTTTTTCCACAAATATTCAGTCTGGAATTTAGCCATCTTGATAACAGTCTTTAGCATTCCACCGCATCAGTGTTTTGCTGTGGGGCAGAAGAGCACATCCCTGAAGGTTTCTGGAATCGGTCAGTCCTTCTCTTCTGCCTTCTGTTCCAATCATCTGGTTTGGATTTGAAACTTATCCAGAACCAGTTAATTATTTATCATCCAGCTCGTTTGTTTGTTTGTTTTAAACTGCTTAAGGAACTTGCAGTTTATCTTAATCAGCCTGGAAAAATTTCAGATTTTGGACTTGGGTCAGAAAAATTAAGCTGATGTGAGTGTGTTCATAGGTGGCACAGCTGCCTCCTCCAGCTCTGTGTAAGTGCTTCTTTTTTTCTTTTTTC
>NW_010311186.1:74385-91774 GCF_000700745.2 Antrostomus carolinensis | reverse complement strand
CGAGTGGTCCACCCATCAAACCCAAATGTTTTCAATTTAGAGACAATGATATCATGCGGGACGGTGTCAAACGCCTTGCACAAGTCCAGGTAGATGACTTTAGTCCAGTTGCTTTAGCCTTATCTACCAATGTTGTAACCCCATCATAAAAGGCCACTAGATTTGTCAGGCATGACTTGCCCTTGGTGAAGCCATGCTGGTTGTCACCAATCATCTTCTCATTCTCCATGTGCTTTAGCATAGTTTCTAGGAGTGTCTGCTCCATGATCTTGCCTGGCACTGAGGTGAGACTGACCGGCCTGTAGTTCCCCAGGTCTTCCTTGTTTCCCTTTATAAAAATGGGGGTTATGTTCCCCTTTTTCCAGTCTGCAGGAACTTCACCAGACTGCCATGACTTCTCAAATATGATAGATAGTGGCTTTGCAACTTCGTCTGCCATTTCCCTCAGGACCCGTGGATGCATCCCATCAGGTCCCAATATTAATATAATTTAATAACTATGAGCTGAGTCTAGCTTATACATATTTCTGGGATCTTTGTCAGAAAGAAGGAGAATATCAGGAAGATGCAAATTTTGATACCTGCATTGTTGCCAGGTTAAAAGAGCATTCACTGCCCAGCATCAGTTACTTCTTGTGATACAATTCAGGGAGTTTCAAGCCCTTAACTAATGTTTTTAAGCACATTTCCAAAGGAGATCCACTCTGTTATGCAATTGTCAATATACTTATTACTCTCCAGAGCAATCACTTGGTGAAAATTTTATTAATGACATTATACTAAAAAACTTGTTGGATAGTGGGATAGAAGTGATATGTTTGTTGTGTATTAGTGTGGTTCATCAAATATGTTTCTTTTGTCAATACTGATGAAAGCTGTAGGATTTGTATTCTTCTAGCAGTGTAAGGTTTTAGGATATTCCTGAGCTTGCCTTGGCCATAGATGGTTAGCTTTTTAGCTTTTGCAGATACATGTAACCACCACATAATGAACAATAGCCCTTGAAGCTAACTTGGGATGTTAACAGGCACCATGGCACCCCACTAACTGTATGCTCCAAGAACACTGATATTGTCAGCCTGAGAATGCAGAGGGATTTTAGAAAAGGTACAGCTATTGATAAGTTTTCTTTCATAACCGTTTTAAAAATACTATTATTAAGGAGGTTTTTTATTTGCATTATTAGTATTTTTATTAGGATGAGAAATTATTGGCTCTACATATAAAGTGTACTACATTTTTGCTTATAAAAATATTCTGGTTATAACATGGGATGCATATATACCAAGAGATTTGCAAACTTAAAATCATTATTTACATGCAGTTGAATGTGTGTGTACCAACATAGCCCTACAGTACATGGTAGTCTTCCGAGAAATAGCGTGCCCTAAGTGGTATGCATGTTGAAAAGTCTGGTAAGCAATTTTTCAACGTAGTAATGTTCTTCATTAGAAGTCTGCGATTCCTCTAAATCAAACAAATTAATAGAGAAGGTTACTTTTAGAATGTTTTTACTAGAACAAAGCAGAGAAAGGTCACAATTATTTGAGGAGCTATTTTAAATATTTTCAGTATCTTTTTTACTATATCAAGATGTATTTCTTTTATTATATAGTAACTACTTCTCCTCAAGCTGCTTACCTTAGATTTCAGAGCAACCAACTTTCACACACGATTACTGCATGTTTCCACAAAATCTGAACTGCTGAAATTATTTTTCATGAGAATCATAGTATTACTACCTTCAGGCTAATTTCTACATACATGGGAATTAAAAAGTGCTTGGGGAGGAAACTAAGAATGTTATGCATTCTGCATAGGCTTGGGCACAGAGACCTGCAAGCATATGAGTTTGTTCCAAGAAGATCCCAGCTCTATGTTTTCTGAAGCCTCTTGAGTCTAGTCTCGACAGCCACCTCAGTCAAAGTTGCCTTGAAACCACATAGACAAACCCAAATTGTCTATGTATCTTATGAATGGCTATCAGTTTATCCTTAATGTCTTCAAGAAGCACAGAAATGATCTCTCACAAAATTTAAACATAGGAAAGTAAATATTGGCAAGAAATGCTTTTAACCACAACAATACAATGCCTGTTGCAGAGGTCTGACCTTAAAGGTACTACAAGAGACTTCCTATGAGTATTCAGAAAGGAAATTAGGATAGAAGTCATATTATTATTTTAATTCTTTTTTCATGTTTTGATATTGCCCAGAACTCAATTAAAATCAGGTCCCATTATACTGAGCACAATCAAAACCATATATCAGAGGAAATTTTATGCCATATGAACAAAAAAGTCTTTAATTGTGCTCTTCAGTGCTGCATATACAGTCTTGCAATAATTTCTCTGAGATTATTTTTATTCATAAAATGGTCAGGCCAGTAACATTTTTTAAATTGAAGGTTTTATTATGAAAGAATAAATGTCATTCTCCCGCTTACAAAAAAGCAACACAGAAAACCAGGACAGGCAATGCCAGTTCTGAGAATTGTCATTTGAACACAATTACTTTGATTATCTGTGATCAAAAAACCCCAGCTTTAATCATCTGTAATTAGAGCTGTTAAAAATGTTTGCAATAATGTCTTAGGCTCCACTGGACCTGGGAATATTTTAGTGTTTTAGATAAATCAGACATGCCCTCTGTGTTGGTGACTTTGGGGATGTGATGATGCAAATGATGCAGTGTCCTAAGCAGCATAATGTAGAGCATACCTTACATCATTTACAATTTTGTTTTTTCATCTATAATTCATATATGCTCTTCCTTCTTGATAAGTCTGCTCAGTCTCCCTGTTAAATCTCTTTCTTGTCTACCTTCACGGACCTGATTTTCCCTCCAGCAGTTTTATGTTATTGTCTCTTAAGCTTCTTCCATCTTCTAAATTCTGTCTCTGTTCCCCACATGGACAGAGGAATAAGTTCAAATGAAACTCTTACTTCACCTGATCCAATTTATCTTTTCTCCTTGGTTTGGCTGTCCCCATATTTGTCATTACTGAAGTTGTAATAAAGCTCAGAGTGAAGATTTCTTTTGCAAAGATTTTAAACCAGGGGTCACCGTGCTCTGGAATTTTTTTCAAGAGATCAGATCAAACTTTTTAAATGCTAAAATACATAAATGTGCAATAGATAAGAAGGAACTGCTGCAATCAGACAAGTCTTTCACATGCTGCCCATATGTTTATATGTGTGCAGAGGACATATATCTCTTGGAGTGGTTTTATGATGAAAGAGGAGTATTGTAAAGGCTCAAAATGAAATGTGATGGAGTACACAGTTCGGGTTTTATGATCAAGGAAACATTGTACACCTCCTATCTCTTCCGTCACTAACATACCTGCACCCAGTTCCACTTTGCTTAATATTCTAGTTGGATACTACTGGAAATGAAACACAATACTCCTATCAACCCAATAAAAAGAAAGAAATAGGAGTATCTTAGAACATATCTCTTTTCATCTTTAGAGTTGCAATGAGTCAGATAAAACTTTCTTTGGAAAGGAAAAAGAAAAGGAGGAAGAGTAAAACTGAATAAAAATATCCTAAGGATCAAAACTTTTATTTGTCAAATACTAGATCCATTGTAGATTCCTGAAGTAATTACGGGTTGGCTTTTTTTCAGCTTTCAGCATAGGCTCATATGGCATAGGAACAAATGGAATAAAATAGATTTGTGTAGTTCTTCTAAAAATCATCTGTTGGAAATTCATATCCTTTTGCCCTGGGAGGGATCATACACTCCTGCCATGCTCTCAGAAATTAAAATATTTTCAATGTGGTTCATTCTTATTCTCATTCTTCTAATCCCCAGTTTGAGCTATCTAAAATTAGTTATGTGCAGCAGGATTTCTACATCAGCCATTAACAATGCTCATTATTTAATCTATCTCTCAAATTGTATTTAACGGACACTTAAAGCAGTGGTTACTACTGTCACCAGGGTGCCCATTCATTACATATTTCACATGCAGAGAAAATTTTATTTAATCATCACAATTTTTCTCTATCAATTCAATTTGCATAAGGGCTGGGCAAAGGAACAGGATGAAAAATTGAATCCAGTTAATGTTATTGATTAGGAAGATCTGACCCCCAAACTAAGCTACATTAATTATCCTGGCTTCCACTTTAGAAAGCAGAAATTTGAAATTTTTCATTACATTACTTCATTGCATGGAGTATCAATATAATTTATGATGTCTATATCATTACAGACTCATTAACTGTGTGCAGTCTTTAATGTGACAGGTACTGTGTCATCTGCTCATACATGATGACACAATTTGGAAGTAAATACAGTCCTAAAAAGTATTGCTAAAATAGTACAATGATGTCTGCAATGCTAATCCAAAGGAAGAAGAAAATTGGTTAAGGACTCTTCTTTGGGATTTAGGTCCCTTGCAAACCAATTTTCAGAATAGTCCACAAATCCTACTGATTTCGTGTATGAGATATAGGCACCTAAACTACCAACCAATCCAGCTTCCAGTGGATTTTCTATACCAGACAAATGTGCTAGACAATGTTTTACATAAAAAATATTTTAGTTTTTTACTTGACATGAGAAGAAACATTGAATATGTGACTCAAGTGCACACTCACAACTTGGAAAATTGAAAGGAAAAAAAAGTCAAAACACATAAGTTTCTTCTTTTTACTTTAAATATGTCTTAATTCTGCAACATATATATTCATCACTAATTATAGGATGTAAAGAACATTGCTAAATTACTTTGGAGTTGACAGTACAGCCAAATCCAGGATTCCATACAAAGTTTTTTTTTCCACTACCTTGAAGTGTATTTGAATTATTTTTTTTTCTGTTATTCTACTTATTAGATGTTTAGGATATAACTGGCTCTTAAGGAGCCTTACATCCCGTTGCTGAAATGTCAAATGCTCCCCAAACATGTTTTTGGCTTTGAAAATAGTTTTTTCTATATTTATGTCTGGTGTATGCTGACTCCAGCACTTTCATTGCCATCAGCTGTTCTTATGTGGGATGATTATATGTTCATTATTTTCAGAAAACTGTACAATTGTCCATGCAAAACATGGTTGTGCAGATTTTTTTATATCGAATAAGCAAAAAGAGAGAGAGATGCATGGCAGACCAAATAGAGACATTTAACTCTCTGAAACAAATGTTAAATGTTGATAGCCTTTAAGGGAAATGCATGTGATTTTGCCAACTGAGAAGAGACAGAAAATGGCACTTAGATACAGATTATGCTCCAACAATCCACGGACATGTAAAAGCATCTTAACATCTGTTGTTCTACTTCTTGCGCAAATATTGTTTTTCTATTGTGATTTATCCCAGTGGATTTCACTGTTTGCTGTCTATCACTCAAGAGAGCAGGACTGTTACATGGAAAGCTCAGGAGGCAAGTACCTTTACAACCTCAAGCTTCAAATATGCTAGCAGGTAAATAACTATGCTTAAATACCACTGAGCGACTCACCAGATTAGCTCAACTAACCATTCATATCTCAGACTATCTAGAAAAATATCTCTGCTCTTAAAATACACTGATCAGTCCTTTGAGCTACCATTTTATCGACAATCCTAATTGTAGCACCCACCAAACTGAGGTTAAAATCATCAACAGTATTAATGTAAGAAAATCAAGTCACAGACATATGGAATAACAGTAGTTTTTTTGAGGTCTTGCAACTATTTTCCAGCTCTGACTAATTATATACTCATTCACCCAACAGGGTAAATTATTCATTCATTGTTAAACCTTATTTATTGTAATGCATATAAATAACAAATGTTTGGTTAATAGATTTTCTGAACTCAAGTATTGTGTTTACAAAAAGAAATTTCAGTGCTGACATCATTGTGAAGACATCAAGAAAAAATGAATACATTTGTTTTCCTCCTAGCTTTCTTCCAATGACTAGTGCTGCCACTTTAAGGCAGAAATTAAAAAACTGTAGTGTTTGCTCAATTTTTTGGAGAAATTTTGATTAAAACATTTTTTTTTCCTAACTCTTGGGCTAAAATCTAGAATATTATGAATTCTTATGAAATTTCATTTTCCCTTGAATGAATTTAAATGAATTCTCAGGTGGCCCTAGAAAAGGCCCTTGATATTGCAATGGCAGTTCTCTCACTAAAAAGCATACTTTAACAGGAGTTTTTAACAGAAAATACAAAATTTAACTCAGTCTATGAATGACTGACTGTTAGAAGGCTTAAAGGGAATGAAGTTCTTTTTCTTCAGGAAAGAAAGACCAGCTCTATCTATTCTTGTTTGTTAGACTTACCACGTCTGTAATTCCACACCATGCAATCTTCTTCAGTAGGAATTTGTGCTTGTCCTGAATGTGTGAATGGTAAATAGTTACTGATGATATAAGCAGGAAAACCTGGTCCTTCTTCCCTGACCATTACAGCATGACTTTGTGACTGAAACTTAATACCTGAGCAAGGCAGATACAGTTCGTGATTGGTCTTCAGAGATAATCAACACCCACAAGCTCTGATTCCACTTTGCTTTATTTACAGTATGCAAACGTACATATAGTTATCCCATTTCTTTTTATTGTGTCCTTCTCTTTCCTCCTTTCTTTATCTTCTTCTGAATAACAGAGCCCTATATGGCCAAGTTTCTTAAGGGCTATGTGTGAGGAATTTTTTTTACTAAAGAAGTTGTATATTAAACACCAGAGTGAGAAATAAGAATACAGTTCATGGTGAGGGTTTGAACCATAGCTTTTGTTTAGTTTTTTGAAAAACAGGTCTGAAGAGAGTTTCACTGTAGCTGTATTGGTAGCTGGCAGGAAAGTTGTGTGTTTTATCAAGACCTATGTGGAAACCCAATGAAATAAAATTAATATTTGCATTACAGAACTTTTGCTTCTTTTTTGAGGAGAAGATTTAGTAATCTTTTTTTTTTTTTTTTTCTCTTAGAATATTTTAATTTTAGGAAAGCAACATCATAGAACAAGAAGCAAAATGTTCAGGAAAATGGGAAGGCATATGTGTGTGCACGCATGTGTATTTCTAACTTCAAGTCCATAAATTATATTAATTTGAAAAATAAATTATTGATTCTTTGTACAAAACAGACAGTTAAAGATCATAGTACACAAAAGTCAAACTTAAATTTCATGGGAGTATATAGGAAGTCTTAATTATCTTCTCTTTACAGAAAAATTATGGGACTTCAACTATTACTGGCCATTGACTCACTATAGTGGGTTTCTCTCTCCTTACCTGATAGGTAAATATGACTTAGTATCTACCCTCCAAATCACCTACATCTCACCATCTACAGACAGAACAGGAGATAATAAATTCTTCACAGGAGACATGGCTGGGAATTCAGATGGGGAGTCTGGAGGGAGAAGTGTTTACTGAAGCTGTTGCTGCAGACTTGCTGTGCAGGCAGAGCTGTGGAGGGAGAAGTGGAACAGTCAGTGGTATTATATCCAGCACTGACAGATACGTGTGGGGTCTCAAACACAGGAAAAGCAGACTGTACTGTAACTAGAAAGTGAGGTGAATTTGAGCAGAGCCAGTTGCTCACTAACATCCTCAATCACTTACTTCAGAATCACAGAATCACAGAATGTCAGGGATTGGAAGGGACCTCGAAAGATCATCTAGTCCAACCCCCCTGCTGAAGCAGGAACCTAAACGAGATTACACAGGAAGGCGTCCAGGCGGGTCTTGAATGTCTCCAGAGAAACATCAGATTAACACATTTTATAAAGTAGAGGGGTAAATGCTTTAACCGCAACCATTGAACTCAGTGTATGGTAAGGTTTTCTCACAGGCTTTAGCCTTCGGAGAAGTCAGAATTCTTTGAAAGCTGAGAGAACATCTTTGTTTTCTTTATCCTCTGCCAAGAGTCAACAAGACCTCAGCTAAAAAGAACCAGCCACAATGTCATTCTCAGTGTGAATAAGAGAGGTGAGGAGATTTGCTCTTCAAATTATAATAAGCTACAGACTCTGTTCCTCATTGAGGGCCTCATTCCTTCCCAAGATGGATTTTTGTTTCTCTCATTAAGCACCAAAGGATCCTGCACCTTTATATTGGGGTGTTTCAGAAGACAGAGATCAGTCAAAAAAAAGGGTATATAAGATGTATATATATTTTCTCCCAAAGAGCTTTTAAAGTCATCCAAGTATTTCCTGTTTAGTCTGCCTCCTGATGAATCTGAGACCATGTGATTCCCTCTGCGTTAGCAATGTTGTTGATTAAAGCAACAGGATTACTGATAACAACATTTAACTTCAGCAGTATTTGCAAATTCCAAAATTCCAGTTAGACCAGATTCCTAAACAAGTAAACTAGATCTGCAGGGCCAAATTTGTATCAGATCTCCTCAGTACCATTTCTCTCAGGTGGCATTTGCTTGGATGTTAGATAGCAGTGTCAAATTTTTATTTCATCTGTGATAGATTAGTTCCAGGTTCATTCAGCTCCTAAAATCCATTGTGGTCTTTCCCTTGCTAAACAATGATGGAAAAGGTCATGCTAGGTATAATTGTATTTTCTTTGATGGATGGATATCTGGTATATGCTTTGGCTCACAGTATATCGAATACCAACGTTCTGCTTTTGCACAGCAGTAGCTATAATAAATTAAATTGATGCTATATGCAGTCCTGTTCAAATGTTTACAGAAGGGATATTACCTCTCCTACAAAATCCAACAATTATTAAAATCAGTGATTACAAAGAATGGCATTACACTTAAAAGGCAGTCAGGAGAAATGATAGGTCAGATCCCTTAGGTATATCTTTAATTCATAAACTCTGTATTAGGCTCCTCTGTGCAAAATATCTACTCAAGGCACCTTTTTGTGCTAGTCTTGAAATCTACCTGTAAAATCAATTACCTCATCACCCCCTGGGAGCTGGCTGAAGGCCTCTCATTCATTGATCTTAATATACTATAGGGATCTGATAAAACAACTGAGGATTGACCTGTCAGGAGGGGTTTGTCAGATAAAGTCTTCTTCCTGCTGTGTCAGTAGAAAGGTTAGTCTGCTTTGACTTCTACAAACTGAACTGGGTAATCTCAGTTTGCATCTGCTGTGGTTTATAGTCTTTTGTGGTCAGACACAACTTGAGAGTAAAACACATAAATTTACATGTCTAGATGCAAGTATTGCCATGTGCTGTAGGTACCTTGAGTCACATTATTGTCAATGGATGTTTACTCGATATAGTCAATGAAGCCTAAACAGCAATGGGATTGCCCTGAAGATAGTAACTGAATTACTGACCATATCATCCTCATAGATGCATGTATACTTCTGCTTTGGATTTGCTGTTTTTTTCAGTGCTTCTGGGTCCAATATGAATACAAACAAGCAAAAAAACTAAAGGCTCGATCCTTCTGTACATACAGTAACCACCACTGTGTGTCCATGAGGACTTAGAGAAGGAAATTATAGGCAAAATAAAACATTGTTAAAAGGAATGAAATATCAACCTTGTACAGGCATTGTTACTACCTGATTTTCATGCTTTAACATAGCCAAAATACTGTCCACACTGAGTATAGGATTGTGTACTCCAGCCTAACCATTTCCTTCATAAGGAAAAGTTGCCACTGATCCTTCTACACGTTTATTTAAAGAGTGGGCTCATGCTAGTCTTTAGCTCCATTTATTTTTACATCCTTTTCTATCCATGTAATACAGCTACTTATAGTTGCACTGACAGCATATTTTATCATTCACATGCTTAAATTTGACTTCTCTATTAGTTTTAGGAGTTTCTTCCAAAGGTTAGATACAGTCACAAAGTTGAGTTTCTCCAGTACAATTTACAAATATATTTCCACAGATACTTCTTTATCTCCTGTAGCTTTTACTTCTCAGCTTATAGGGCTGGTTGTACTGGGTTTTTTTATGTAAAAGTTTAAATAGATAAAAACTGGAGTTGAACTCCTGTTGCTGCCATTGATTTGATTTCTGTTCCAATTCACTTTTTAGGGGGGAGAGTGCATCAGAATACAGTCACTGCTATGTTGCATCTGCATTGAATACAGCAGAAAATGGAACTGGAGAAGTTCTCTGATAGTTTGTAATTTTCAGGCACATAGTTTCAGGCATTTCAGTCCCTCTTAGATACCCTAATGAAAGCCCAAAGGGTTACACTGTTGGGAGCTGAAAATAAAAGAAAGCATTTGCTAAATAACAAGCAAGCTTTTCTTACTGTTGGGTGCAGTGAAATGCCACTGGAATTACTTCATCCATTAATCGGCAGGTTTTGTTTCCCTCCTAAAGAGAGGCTGATCCATGTGAAAATTTCTAAAAGGGCCTCAGACTTGCCTCTAGATTTTATGCTTGCATTACTTGTCTTCTTATTTGGCTATTCAGTTTGTGAATGTGACTAACTATGGTCACACAATGGTGAAAATGCATTTGTATTACTGCAGAATAAGGATCAATTAAAGGCGAAACTAACTCAATCATCTCAGGAAACATTATATTCAAATACCTTTTTTATTTAGAAATATTGCAGAATAAGGATCAATTAAAGGCGAAACTAAATCATCTCAGGAAACATTATATTCAAATATGTTTTTATTTAGAAATATCACCATTGTAAAAACAACAAGAAAATTAAGACAATTTCTAGATCATTTTGCACCTAATTTGTTTGCCTTAGGGTAGATTTTCTTGGAGAATCAACTTAATCATTGCACCTGCAAATACATAAATCTGAGAAAGTAAACTGCTGAAATTGAAGCCTCTGTACAGGAGTCTTGTTTATGAAGTCCCCTTGCAAAGCTTTGAGTAGTCCCCTTGGGTTTCACCATATACAAGCATCAGCATAAAGCGAAGAGGCCACACTTTCCTAACGTTTACTGAACAAATCTCCTTCAGAGCTGTATGGGAGACTGTGCACAAGAAAGTCTCTCTAATTGAGAGCACTAATGCCTCTCTAATTGAGAGCACTAATGGCCCTGTGTTCAAATTTAACTTCACCTTTCCTATAACAGGGGCAAATAAAGTCATTCTTTCCCATACTTGGTATAAAATATTTCCCAACTAACCAAATTCCAATAAACTTAATCAATAGAGACTAATTTTGCATGTGTATAGTGCACTGTAAAACAGAAATGATCGTTCCCATCACTGGCTCTGTACCAAGTAAGCCCAGTCAGGACTGGGCACAGAAATATGAGCCATCTGTTCTTAATTATAGATTTCTTCCTGTTTTGACCTATTACCTGGGACTGCTAGATCCTATATTGTAGATAACCAAACTGCTAACACTTGAGCTTCTGAGCACACATCTCAGGCTGCATTTTAGGTGATGTCAGGCTAGAATGAGGCAAAAGCATCAAACCATACCATCAGCAATCTAATAAATGTCTAGTGAACCTCTGACTCTTTCAAGTCCTCATTTAATCACATTCTTAAAGTAACAAATAAGATGCAAACATGATGTTCTCATTCCTGCCCTTTCTGTATATTTTTTAAAATAGCGTTGTTAATGTAAAAGCACCAAACACTCTTGCACCTGCTGGACTTCATTCCCAGTCCCAGAGTGGAGGAGGGAAGAGAAATTTAAACGCTGGAGTTATTTAAAGGTTAAGGCTGAAGAAGGTTCTCTGGAGACACTGGTTTCAATCACAAACAAAATTAATGTTGCACCAAAGAAAAAAAATCTAGTCCCTGATGTGGAGACTGCAGAACGAGTGAGGACTTTGGTATGATTAACATTCTGGTACTATGTGTTTTAACAGTGTCCAGGCTTTTAGCACTGACCCAACCCATCAGAACTAAAATAATATATACTTGAGGCTGCTAAAAACATTTAAACATTCCTGGACAGAATCCATGAGATGTAAATGCCATATGAGATATTAAACCAGATCATATTTCCTGTTCTTCATAATAAAAGTGTCAGATGTACTTCTGATTGAAACTTTTGGTTTTACTTACATAATGGAAGGGAAATGCCACTTTCCACAGTACAGGGAAGCCTCTTTGGGCTTGTGGTAACTCTTGCTATGGCTGTGCCTTGAAAATAACATAATTCTGGACTATCTTCATTAGACTTCAGAGCCTTACAGCTACTCATGGTTTCTCTGTAATGTTAAGGTAGTCCCTGTAACTGCATCCACATCTGAAAAAAAAATAAAAATAATATTAAAAAAATTAACCTCTCCATAGCCAGAAAGGTTGGCTAGTAGTGTTATCAAAAATTCCACCTGTCATGCTGGGATTTGTGTCACATGTGAAATGTTACTGAGAGATTGACTGGCTATTTCCTTTTTCCCATGAAGATTTACTGTTTGTTATTTTTAGAGTATCTATTGTTTTCCCTAATCTGAAATGAAAATCATTCAGTTGAACATATCCATGTTTGATGTTTTAGTGTAGAGTAAGTGATAATTCTCTGTGAGAAAACCAACAGTCAATGGAGACGGAACAAGACAGGTTTAATATTGTACTGTCAAAAGGAAGTTATTTTGGTAATTCTTTATAAGTCAAGACCATACAAATGCTCTAGAAGGATCTGTGCAAATAAGTTCTGATAAATTATGTTTTCACCCTTGTGTCATTCATTTTTTCCCAAAATAAGTATGGATAGGTTACAATTTGCCTACATTTTTTTATTTGAAACAAGGTCTCCTATAATGTTTGTAGATTATTTTTGCTATATAGATTTAATTTCTGTCTGCCTTGCAACTATTCAAAATATATAAAAACAAGCATACTTACACTTTGCAGTTGATCAGCTGTGCGCATCTGTCTCTGGACTATGTGGAAACAAAGTTGCTGTTTGTTTAACAATTCTGTTCTAATATGCAAAAATGCATTATTTAATTGAACTTGAATACTAGTGACTTTTCAGAAGATACAAACACACTAAGGTGTGTATCAGTTTCAAAGGAAAATTATTTTCAGTTTTGAAAAACATTTGGTCTATTTTTGAGGGCATCAATTTATCTTAACATGCTTTTTTCTTTGATGCTGAAGACTTACATCATGAGTTGCCACTGAAATTAATAACACTCTCTTTTTCTATCTCTATGTGTAAGAGTCTGTGGGTTGTCTTTATGTCTTAACCAAATTACAGCTCCAGAGATTATACATCCCTTAATTTTCCACTGTTGTTACAAGGTATTTTTTCTACCACTCCAGTTCTTATTTCCTAAAGGCCTTTGCTGTTGAAAAAAAATATTTCTGAACTGCTTTGAAATGTTTCACAAACAAATAGATACAAAAAGATTGTGATATTATTAAATCTGAGAGAATGTGTTCCTCACCAGATGATGTATAAAAATATTCAGTCAAAAAAATAGAATAAGCTGTTAATTTTAAAATCTATTTCTAAAGCAACTTTAAGGTTAAAATACAATAAAATAAAACAACCTCTTATTTTACATGTCAGTTACTGTTTTGCCATGAGTTTCTTCTCAATGATAAAACTCACAGCAGACAGATAAAAGACTGTTGGGTAGTAACTGAAACAAAACAAGTTTAGCAGTGAATTAAATGGCAAAACATGTTTACTAAATGTTTACTAAATTCAAACGCAATTCTGCAACTATCTATATCTCATTTAAAGCAGATCAAACTGTTGTCTAGGATTTTGACAACAGTAAATTAAAACAGGTTCCCAGCTAATATGATGCCTATTTTGTAAACTGGACATGAAAGGCTTCTTTTCTTGCAAAATAAAGAAATCCTACTCTTTTCAAATCACTTTGTAGTAACTCTAGATTTATAAGGATCATTTCTTAGATTATGGGTTACTGTTCCCCCAGTTGTACATCCTAATCCACTTTACACTGTTTAATGAGTTAATACTTATTCTCCTTTCTTTCAAAGTACATAGGAAAAAGTGATGGTGAGATGGCTCACAAGCAGCCATGAAACTTAAACATCATTTTGAAAACAGAAATACAGAAATACAATATGTATTTGGACACCACTATGTTATATCTTCTTTGTCTTTTAACTATAATTCTTGAGAATGACCCTGCACTGTTACTCCTTAAGAGTGCAGCTGGGATTAGTATAATATGATTCACAACGGATGCCCAGGGGAAAAACATTTGCTCTGCTATCAAATGCTAGCTTTCTGTTGTATTGTTGCAGGAAGTCTGCTGCACTGGACTCATCCTCTTCTAGGCAACTTATCTTCTGGTAATATCCTGAAAGGGCTGTTTCTTTATATGTCAATTGTGCATATAAATTGTATATGCAAGTTGTTTGCAGGCTCCCAATCTGTCCGTCAGGACTACGAGGCACAAGACTGTGGGCCCAGAAGCAGCCCAGGTTCAGCGCTGCTCACTGGAAATGTTTGCTTAAGAACAGACATAGGATCTGTTATGGATGCTTCTTTTGGATGTCAGAAACACAACTCCCATTTGAGAGGGGAAACAAAGATGGATGCAGGGAAACAGAAGGGCCAAATTAATTTCTTGATATGAACAAACCCAGACTTATTTGTTTTGTTAAGGTATGAATCTGCTCACTTAAGACTTTTATTTTATATTTCTTAAAAAATAAAAGGACAAATATTCCTTATTAAAATATGACATATGAAAAGGACTCGAAGTCTAGAATGTTAGAGAATGAGTCTGAAGAGCTTTTAAACCAGCCTGTGAAAGAATGTAATTTCTTATCTAGATGTTGATTTAAACCTTCTCTCATAGGGTTTACAGTCAGTATATTTTCTGGGGAATGCTACTGTGGTCCACAAATCATCCTACAGGTTTTGAAAGTCACACATTTCATCTGCCCACTGTAATCACAGTGTGCTACTTACATGCTGTGCAGATGAATGCTATTTCCTGTCTTAAGGTTGCGTCACTGACTGTCTTGCCCTGATCTTATATTGCAAGGGGTTTGGAGTAGGATCTTCAGGACTGCATGCACAATGTTTGTTTTTTTCTCACTCGATAAACCTTGAGTCAGTCCAGGATTATGATGCAACTTTTATTTGGGGAATGGAGAAGAAAATAAAATAAAAATGTAGAAGAAGAACAAGAAAACTCATTTTTACTCTTGATTATATTCTGTGACAGAAAACTTACCCTTGGTTTATATGTTCAACACACAGGACTTTGCTGCTGGCTGTGACTGTGTATATGCAAACACTTATGTATGAACCAAACTGTCCTGCTTTGCTGGACTCCTTAAGCTTCTTCATACAGATGGATGTGTTTTGCTGTGATCATTTCTATGTTTAGACACATCCCAGCCTATTACTCACATTCTGGACAGCTGCAGGTTTTACCTGTGTGATTAGCTTATAGGTTGTTGTAACCCACAAGAATGATTAAGGGTGAAGTACCAAAGAACCATCTCTAATCACAGCTGGACTGAGTGGCTGATGCTGCCACCCTCTCATGTGCTGAGAGACTGATAAGAAGTCAATGAAGATTTAGCAAGATAGAAGGGAGCCATGTAAAGCAAGCGAAACATAAGAGCTGACTGCATACAACTCAAGCTTGGATGCAGCTGGATTTACTGCAAATGATTACAAATTGCAAATGATGAATGCACATTTTCCACTGGTGATGGACTGGTGTAAGACCATATGACAGTTATTTTATTTTCTCTCTGTCCCTTCTGAAGGACGGTGTTACAATGCCCTGGTATAGACATGTTACAATCCCCTTAATCTGTGGATGAGATGAAAGGACAGAAGTGTTTTAACACTGAACATAGTTTTCTTTCAGCCAGAAAGAAAGCTTTCTGTAACTATGAATGATAACAGATATGTTGTCCAACATAGAAGATATAACCTTCCTAAGAAGGGAAACTTATCACAAGAACTCAGCACCTCTCATGTCCTGACTAGCTAGTGAAACATCCTTTATTTTGAAAAGGAAAGGAAGGACTCTTTTAAAAATATTCAAAAGGCTGTATATGTGTATGATGTGGGGTTGTTTGGATAAAGAGATCCAATATATTTTAGAAAAATGACCTACCAATTTTTGCAGGAGACAGAAGTAACGGTATAAGCTTGGGGTTCAATTACACCCCTTTGAAGTGAAAAATTAATTCAATAATTTGGTATCTGAGCTCTGAGCCATCAGCTTTCTCAACAGCAAAAAATATTTCAAGAGCCAAAAAAATAACAAAATCAAGTACTTTTGGTTTTGTGAAAAGATAAATTTTCTGCTTAGCTGATGACACTGGCCACCCTTGAAATTGTTCATATCCAAATATTTGAACACTCTTTTCAGAGGTGAAGGATCACATTAACATCTTGGCTTTATCTCTCATATTTTTCCTGTCTAGGACTGGTGTTGGAGTCTATCAGCTCCAATCACATAAAGCCAACATTTTGATCAGAGTCAGTATCTCATATCTGTGAGACACTTCAGCAGCCCACCAGAAAAGGTTTAGATTCTTTGAATTCCAGAAGCTCCAGAAGTTCATATTGTGAAGTACATGTACAGTGTGAAATTATTCAAGATCAAAGAATAGAGCTCTTATTCTGACTATATGTTACAAAATTATATCTAGTGATATTTTTTTGCAGCAGATTATATTTTACTTTGTGGGGTAGTATGATAAGAAGCCCAACCCCCTTTCAAGCAGATGGTGAAATTAAGTCATGAATACAAAAGAGATTTTGTAAAACAGTGAGCAGAAGAGGGGGAAAAGAACAATTGTCTTTTTTTTTTTTTTTTCCCCATGCTACAATAACATCTTTCACTTAAGGATCTCAAAGCACTTTAGAAGCACTGTAATTAAGCTTCTCGTCTCTCCACGTAGTATAAAAGATTTTTAATGCCTTTTAACAAGAGAAGAGAGAGAAGAAAGGTGAACAGGAGATAAACTGGTGTTTGCTCATTTAATACGTAATGAGAAGAAAAATATACACACTTTAATAGTTGTTTTTATTTTAATTGTTCATGAAGAGCAATCTTTCTCCTTCTTATCCTAATTGTGGGGTAGACACACACCAAAGTGTGAGAAGCTGTAGAACGCGGGATCAGCCATAACATGGCAGGTTAATTCCATAAATATTTCCTTCCCCACATTTTCCATCATTTTATAGAATGTCTTAAGTTCTCTTTTCATCCACAGTTGCCTCCTGATTTAGTGCTTCAATTTACCTTCCCTGACACACTTTCACTCTCTCAAGTGTGTGTTGATTACATTTTTGTTATGACTGTGTGAATGAATCTCAGAGAGACGGGAGGAAAACAGAGAAAGAGAGACAAGATATGTTGTATCAATTGAAGAATAAGGAATTTAGTGTGAGATACTCTTCATGACACACAAAATTTAATCAGTGAACTAGATGAAAGGAATTTGAGAAATAACAGCACTTCACATGGTTATGATACTACTTAAAATTAAAGCATGAACTGAAATGATTTTGTTGTCTTAAAGAAGACTTTATCCTTTTCTCTCCTTTATTAT
>NW_010311186.1:70569-74360 GCF_000700745.2 Antrostomus carolinensis | reverse complement strand
AGGAAGATTTTCACATCAGAATGCAGTATTTTTAGTTGATCGTTTGTTTTTTTACCAGGGCAGAGGGCTAGCTGCGTTTCAAACTGGAGGAGACGTCTGCATCCAAGGGAAGAGCCTTTCTATTTATACCAAGGAAGACAGAAATTACAATGTCTATCTTGGTGCTCTATGCGTTCAATGACTGTCAGCAGGGGTCAGGAAGAATTATCTCCTACCAAGCTGCACACACAGAAGTTCAACTGAAAATTATCTTACAGTCTTTCAAGAAGAGCTTATGGATACCCTTTATTTTTCTGCCTCTGTTTCTATAACATCCTATGTCCTATTTAACTGGTTCTGGGGGTTTGCTTTCTGCTGTGTGCTGACCACTTAAGCTGCAACACCCAAGGAGAGGAACAGTACTTGTGCTGTGAGTCTGTACAACACTGGGCACACTAGAAACCCAGTGGAGTTCTCTTACCCCTGTAGTGCAAACAAACACTAATTTGAAACAATAAGCAATGTAACAGTATGAAGCTATCTTAATTTATTTCAACACCTTGAAACTTCCTCAGAAATGTGACTCATCTGTAGCTATTGTATGCTGGCCTTTATCTTTGATGTAATATCAGTCTTACCCCTCATTAATAACAGGGGGTTCTCAACACCTTAAAAATAAACACCTCTCCTGAGCATATCACTCTTCTTAGGCAATATATTGCAACTTTGTGTTCTGTGAAAAGAGTCAGAAAATCTAAAAAGTGACAGCATGTTACATGTCCTCCAGCTGCCTCATTATATCTTCAGAAAATACACTATTTTGAGACAGTAGGTGTATTAAATGTTTTGAGGTTTTTTTACCATTCTTATTGGTATCAATACATTTTGTAGTTGATGACTACACAAAATGAGTTTATTCAGATACCACCAGAGGTAATGGATCAGCATTGTTTAGTGTATGTTCTATTAGTGATTTTGTGGAACAAACATTACAGTGAGTTACAACTCTATTAGGTATATTTTATGTTCTACTTATGATCTAACATAGAGGGACTTGCAATTATCACTGAAGGGATGAGTGCCTTAACCAGCTTCACAACTTAACCCCTGTGAGTCTCGGTGCACCTGGACCCAGAGACTTGCCAATTACAGTTTCATCTGCACTGAAGTAATTGTCAATACTTCTCCATGCTTACCTGAAAAGGCTGAGAGACAAATAACAGTATTTGCTTTGTGAATGCCCATTTTTCATCAGAAAATGTATCCCTCCAAATCCATTGAATAAATCCAGAGCCTGCTCCTCCACTCACTATTGTCATGGTAAACCATGAGTAACCAATGAAGTCAGTAGAGCTATTGCAGAATCAGAATCCTTCCCTAGTGCCCCCTTCTATCCTCATTTTGACAGGTCTCAAACTGGTGTATGCAACTAGCAAGTTCAATTAGTTTGCTCCCTATTTGCATTTATGTAACTGAGATCCTCATCTTGCCTTTGAGGTGATGTGTCAAAAGATAACTAAAATAACTTATCACTCCTGGCTAACACTGATATCCTTTTGGATAGGAAAGATGAAGTTGCTATACTGCTAAACATGTCTCTTTTTTTCTTTTAACTTTTTTTTTTTTTTTCCCATCTCCTCAACACCGTAGCGTTTTATCTGCAAATACAGATGAAAAATAGTGTGTCAGTAACAGAGAAATTCTCATTTGCATAAAGAATGACAACCCTATCAAGCTCTTAAAAGCCCTATCTGATCCATTCAAGCACAGTCTGCATTTGAAGTAGCATCCAGGTGCCTGGAGAAAGGAAGGCCTGAAACTGCCAAATCACTTACTGCAGTAAAAATAGGTGAAGAAGAAAATTAAATACAGTTGCTTACTAAATTTAACTGAGCCTAAATGCAGCTGAGATGTGGATGAAGAACAGAAATGTGTAAGGGAATGGGAGCAACTCTGTCACCTCCCATTGAGCATGCAATTAACAGAGAGCTGCAGCACAAAACCTTAAAACCCACAGATGGATTTAAATTACCTCCAGTGTGACGCAACCTGAAAAAAATCCCTTCTCTCTGGATTCTACACTACTTTTTTTGTTTTTTAAATAGGTTTATTTCCACACTGCACAAAATTACATATAAAAACAATAACTAGGATTATGGTGAAAGCTCATAGTTATTTTATATAGTGGGATATTTTTACTCTAAGTTGTACACAGAAGATAGCTTTACACCTTTCTTTCCCTCACCTTCCTACAAGATGCAAATACTGAGACCTACATGCTTTTTCTCTGCTATATTCATAAACAAGTTGAATGCAGGGTTGGAACTAGATGATCTTTAAGGTCCCTTCCAAACCAAACCATTCTATGATTCTATGAATACACAATTTTACTTTGGTTAATGCTGAATATGGAAAATTGTATATATAGTGCTGTAAAAAGTACACGTGTGTTTTGTAACATACAGAAAATGCACAGGCAGGATATTCACAAGTGAGCTGTTGTCTTCTCCCCCAGTTTGCTGTTAGCAGCAGTGAGAACAGGACTGCTTGAGCCCTAGGTCAGACTATGCAGATGGATTCATTTCACAAAAAAAAAAAATATAGCTCTGTTATTTAGTACTCACTAAAAATGTAAGCAAAGCTAAATCATAGGACACAGAAATCTCACTTTTATTTTTCAAATGATGTTGTTTACCTAAATTGCCTTTTTTTCTTTTTTTTAAGGTCACCCTGCTTGGTACCTTAACAAAGTTGTTATTTTGGGAAGCAATAGTCTGCTAGGTCCATATTCTATTGCATTGTTTTTGCCTCTTATAGCATATTAAGAGTCAGAAGGAAGAACAAGTATTTCCTTAAAACTAAGTGAAACAAGCGGTACTAAGTTTGCCTCTCTGGTAGACTACAAGGCAAAATGTCAAACTTGTATGTTACTGAATCTGTATTAACAGAAGTACAGGTGACTAATTTAATTGTGTAAACTCAGTGAAATAACTAATAGGGAACCATAAGAAAAAACAAAACAAAACAAAACAAAGATATAAAGCATCTCTATACTGTCTTAATTACTTTAAAAATAGTCACATAGAAAAGGTATTTCAAATTGCTTAATTAAACAAATACACACATGGAACATATATATACGTCTGTGCATGTGTGGGAAGAAACCTATCAACATGCAGAAATAATTTATATGTCCGTACATTCATAAAGAAAGAGCAAGAGAAAGAGAAGGACACTTGCAATTCTGTGTTGTTGTCCCTTGATATGTGAAACCCTAACTGTTCAGCTATGAGTCATAAATCCAGTACTGACAGAGGAAATGCAGCCGCAGAAAAATGTCGGTCCTGTCTTCTTTGCTGCACGGAGTTCTGAAGAATTGTGGCATACTGGCAGCAGCAAGCAGAGACTCTGAACCACCCACTGGAGTTTTGCTTAGGTGTCCTTACCCTGAGTTTTTGTTGAGCATTGCAGATCATACAAACGAGAAACAAGGGAAAAAGATGAGACTGGAAAACAGGAAAAGCTAGTGGTTTTCCATGTTTCAGGTTTGTTTTCTACGCAAGTATGAGTATTTCAAATAAGTGAGAAAGGGACCTTTGTAGTTTATCAAAAGAAATGCAATATGTGTTGTTATTGATGAAGAAGACCTGTCATATCTTGAAGGAGTTATCCATAATATTATTTGTGGATATAGTTCAATCAATAGCTATATGAATGGTTACAGTCTTGTTAGTCATGTTACACTGCTTCACAGTGTTCTCCAGGAAGTCCTTCTACCTTTTCAGGACATGATAGATTGGTCTGTCACTCTT
>NW_010311186.1:48952-70542 GCF_000700745.2 Antrostomus carolinensis | reverse complement strand
TTCCAGTCCACATTGTAGTGATCATGCTTCCTACTTTCATCTTTCCTGTTCTACCCCCTCCTCCCTCCCCAGGCGATTTCCATTTAGCTTTCATGGAAGTCATTCATTGTATCAGCAGCTTCCCTTTAATCAGAGCACTGCTTCCATCTGAACTAGCTGGTTAAATGACTGAGGGTCCATTAAGTGAATTATTTCAAGCTCTTGCCCCTTTCACAAATCTGCCCCTAAAGCAACACAGCAAGTAATAAATCTGAAGTGCCTCTCAGTATGGTAAGGGAAGCAGACTGTACTTTACAACTAGCAATTAGCCTCAGGGCTTCAGTTATTTTTCTTTTCTCGCTACAAATAAACTTCTTTTTTTTTTTTTTTTTTAAAGTCTGTCTTGTCTAGAGTTCAGTGCTCATAGAATATGAAGAGTCCAGTCTTCATATTTTATCCCCTGGTTTATTGCATCTTAACGTATGGTGACATTCTGTAACATTTTCTATTGATTTAGTGATGGGGCATTCTAGGAAGTTATGATCCAGAAAGACCAAATATCAGATAGATTCAGTGCCATCTCTTCAAATCTGTTATCTCTTGCTCATTGAGGTTCACATAACTTTGTGAAATGCAGAGGTACATAGGAAAAGGAAGTACAAAGTGCATTTTGAGAACTAAATTACCCTATAATTTTAATAAATAACAGGATTTCTGTGTTGCGGTTATGCAGAATAGTGAAGGCAATCATTAAAACCACCTAGAAATATGTGAAAGAAAATCCTTTTTAGCTGTATCATGTTATACAGTTAAATAGTTAGATCTCAAACAACAGGATACAGAAAGAATCACAGACCAGTTTCTTGTCTATTCAGTACAGCATGCTGTGTGCAAAATTTAGATTGCTTCACTGGCTTCTTTCTCAACATTCTATTTTGTTACTTTTTTTTTTCCATTCTCTTCCTTTTTACCAGAATTTATTTTGTAATTTTGATTATCCAGTTCACTAACCTTCTCTCAGACTTCTCCCTTCCCCTTGCCCAACTTTTTTTTCTTTCTTTTTTCTCTCCTAGGACTATGCAGGTGGGAAGAATTCTTTTTCTTTCAGCTGTATCTTGTAGCACTTTGTTCTCTGTTTCTTTTTTGAGCCCAATTCATATGCTTTGTGAGACAGTTTTTATCAGCCTTACACATACTGTTGCTATTGCTTGTTCCTGATCATCTGTTTATATGTCATCAAGTACAGCATGTGCTTTTGGTAGAACATCTGCAACTACTAGACAGTTTCTCATTTGAAAATGCAGGGTGTTACCACCACTGCCATAATAGAATGAGTTGTGGCTAGGGACTGTGATTAGGTCTTTTCCTGGTGACAGAGACTATTAAAAAAAATAGGAAACTTGGCCCTGTGTAGTTTTCTGAAAGGACAGGTGAGGGTTTCTTAGCAAGGCTCAGCCAAGCGTAGACCAGGAATAATACGCTAGAGCCTTTAAGTTTTGTTGTCATCAGAGGAGAAGCTGTCCGTATAAATGAGACAGAGGAGTTTGATTTGGTGTAATGATTAGCATTTTGTTGTGCAAGAAACATGAATAGAAAAGTGACTGTTAATTTAGGGGGTATTCTTTCCAGTTGCCAGTGATTTACTCAAGAAATATTGCTCAATCTCAAATAAAATTGCTGTTAAGGTAGTATACAAATGCTTCTGTCTACTCACACTGGAAGTCAGTTACCATGGCCCCTTACATTTATAAATGGGACTGCTATTTATTGGCAGACAGTGATCTTGCTGTTTTCCTTTACTACCAAAGGAGAAGTAGAATTCAATAACTGGTAAATGTCTCTTAGTTGAAAGCTGTAGATACCATATCGTTTTAAACATAAGAAATATATTTTTAAGGTATGTTGATCCTCGGGGCAGCTAATGTGCAGCAGACTTTTATGTTCTTCCCAATTGTCAGTATTTATGATTTAGCCTAATCCTGCACATAGATCTGCAGCAAGTTTGCTGTCATTGCTATCTGGATGGAAGTTCTCCTTTTCTGATGCTTTCAGCCCTGAGAGAGCTCCCAGATGGCTTTAAAACTTTTACATCTCCTGTCATTAGTTGTAATTGATTAGCTTTCTTCTTCTGACACATTCCGGATCAGCTCCAGTACATCTTTCTTTCTTTTATGCAAAGACTTTTTTTTTCCCCTATCTCTGTTAGAAATCACAAGTGGCAATCGTGGGAGTAAAACGTTTCCTCAATGAACTCTCAAGTTTTGCTATTCTAAAGCTCCTGGTCTTTTAGAAAGCTTGTTTTCTACACCTGTCTTTCCACCTCCTTTTTTCACCAACCTGCTCCTTAGGTCCCCAACACAGTTCTATTATTTATACTACAATTGAAAAACACACTTCTAGTATTTATCATCACCTCCTCACAGTCTTCTTTTTACTAGCTCCCTTGCTTTCTGCATTTACAGTGTTTATGAGCCTGCCCTGCTTCAGGGCAATGGTTTGGTAGTATTCCAGTCACCCATCATCAAGAACTTACCCTTGTAGTTTTCACTTCATTATTAGGAATACATTTCTGTGTTCTACCACTGAAAATTCCAATTTCTAAATACCATAATTATAGAAGACCCAGCTTCTACTCAAATTAGAGTCATTACTTTTTGCCTACTTAAAATTACTCATTTAAATTCCCAGTGGATAAAGCAAATCCCTATCTCTTGTTTTGAAAAGTGGGCTTAACAATCAACCTATATAAAATAGCTACTCACTTGGAACACTACTGAAAATCTGGAACATTTTATTGCTGCTGTATTTGCCTCAGTAACGGCTAATTTCGGACCCAGCAGAGACTATAATTCATAGGGAAATGAACTGTTGCTCATAGTCCATACACTATAAACCCGTTGCATTGTAATTGTCTCCCCTCTGCTGCTTTTATTCAGGAAAGAGTCCCAGTGGGACTGCTCAGAAAAGAAGTGTTCCTCAGACGCAGAAGGGAGAGCAGTCAGACCTCTCATTAGGCAAGAGTAGATGTATCTCATAATTTCTCAAGATGAGAAGTTCTAGACAGATGTCAATAGTAAAAATAATAACACTGTTGACAATCTAGTTGCTCATGCTAGCAATATGCTTACATATGAATGCAAATTATTATGAGCATTTGAATTAACAATGACAAAATCACAAAAGAGATTTCCTTGTTCTCTGCTTTTTTACTTTTAAATGTCATTCAAGAGATGCAGAAAGGCCTTTGTTAGAAGAGAAAAACTTTAAAGTGTACAAAGCAGGTACAAGGAGCTGTGGTCCTCCTAGGACTTTTGTTTGTTGGCTCTAAACTTAAGCAAAACACTGGAGTCAAAGGCAGTTTTGCCTTTGACTTTGCAGTTTGACACTGTTCCAAGCCTGCTTAGATCTGCAGCACATTGGATGCATAGGACATTCACTCTCTGAGAGCTCTCATTCAGTGTGCCTTGCTCTAGAGCAAGCCTTTTATCATTCATGGAGATCTCCTGATTAAGCATCTTGTCTAACTTAGAATAACAGATCCTAAATTTTTAACCCCAGAAACTCACATGAGCAGTGTGAATCTCAGGAAGCCAAATGCCAGACAGACTGAAAGCGCAGAGCTTCCCCTCTTGCCCTTACCAGGAGAGGCTGCTGGACCAATTATATTTAGGCAACACTAATATACACACAATGAATCATATTAATGGAGAATTTTACTCATTATGAGTATTAAAAACAACTGAACTTAGATACAAGAAAATTTTTACCTTGTTGAGAGTTAAAGGACAGCAAAGACACTATTGACAAACAAAAGATTGTCGTACTGGGAAAAGCCCCTGACCGTGAGTCCCTCACTTGAGAACGTTTCTGATTCATGCCAGATCCTTGCTCTCTAAACTGTAATGGAAATTCAGATCTTAATTTCTACTGCCACTCTGCATATGCTTTTTCTCATCTGGCGTACTTTTTAATAAACAGATTTCTTCAGTCTTGACCCTTTTGAAAGAAAAAAGGAAAAAAAGAAAGAAATATTCTTTGTCCTCCCTCAAAGGTCTTTTTCTTTGTTAACACAACCTTACCTTGTCCCTCTGAATAGTATAAGATTTGTTTTTTTGTGCCCTACAGGGCCTCTGTGTCCCTAGAACACCAGGGCAATTGCAGTGCCAAGCTGGCACACTGTAGCAGAAATGTCATTTTTTAATTATGTGGTTCTGAGGGGAATCTATTATCTACTGCTGAGATGCTGAAATCAGAGGATTTATCTCCAAGGCAGCTCTGACTACAATCTAGAATTTATATCTCTTGTCACTGCAGGAAACAGAATGAAATGATTTTTTTATTTTTGGTGCCTTATGTTTATAAATTTATTCTTTTAAGCTTTGCAAGCAGATTTCTGGAGGTAGGGTGCTGAGGGGCAGGGTAGAGAAAAGTCAGGTTATGATGCTTCTCTTGATTTCCCTAGTAGATTGCCCAAGGTCAGAAGGGATCTAGCTGCCTTTCAGTCATATACATCCTCAAGAGCTCATGTGCCAGGAATAACTAGCTTACATATTAGTCACTGCTCTGAGGACTCCAGGCATCTAAGTGCTGAGAGCACTATACGAGTGAACAACATCAACAAATTGGCCAGGCAAACTGTTTACCTTAATTAAAATAAATACAAACCTCTGACTGACATTTCAGGCTAGATGTTTACAACAGTTTGAAAGTATCCTTATTTCTCACACACTGGGTATTTTAATTTAAATGTAAGCTAATACATCTACCACTTTATTTATGATGATTCTGGATTATTTCTGTTTCCTCTCTAAGGTACCAAAGTAAATGAAAGATTTTAGTACATATTCTTTTTTTATCTGCAAAATTCATTACACAAGCCAATCCTTGAAGCAGAATCAGAGCTGCCAGAAATTCATATCTATTAACAAACAGGTATGTTCCAAATGCTTTTAAAACAGTCTTGCTCAGATATATTTTAAATGAATATGTGTTTTCTGTATCTTATAAAAGTTTACAAAAAACATTACAGGGAACGACAGAGGGAAAGAAATGTTGGGATATCCTGTCAAAACTGGAATTCTTTCATTGCCCTCTAGTGCATACATGGCAATATGACATCTTTTTTTTTTTTTTTTTTTTTTTTTTTTACTCTTCGTGCTTTAAATTACTAAGATGAAACTTTTAATATTATTTGATGGATTTCTGCATTTAATTTTGCCAGAAATATTATAGACAGTTTTTTTTTTAAATACATGAAGAAATTCTTTCCTTCCCAATCCTTTGTGACAAATCTACAACATCAGTTTGCTTTGTGTTGTTGGCAGAAATGCGAGTCTTTTCAAAACAAAACAAGTAGAATTCAGAACAATATAGACACAAAAACATCAGTCCTTCAAAACCACTTGAAGTGCGTAATGTATTAGAAGGTACCTAAATTCTTTACTAAAGGTTTTAGCGCCTGAATTAGCAGGTGCCTAAATTCTTTATTATTTGAGGGCAAAAAAAAAGTCTTCAGGAATATGTCATTAATCTATGTAGACTTACTTTTAAAAAATCAGCTGTGTCCTCCACATAAAGAAAGATCAGCATACAGAAGAACACAGGGACATGCATAATTGTTAAAATGGGCATAAGATTTACATACCAAGATGAAAGTTATTGTAAAGCATTGTAGAGATAAACGTTTGAGAGGCTATGGATTCAAACAAAGCCCTTGTTACTTAAATGCTTAGCTGTAAGAATCCCGAAGTTTCTGAGCAACCCTTTGTGAATTTATAAATAAACTCAGGGACATACTCATTACATTTAGTAGAAGTAAATTAAGTACAAATTTCCTCTGGTATAAAATAAATTAACACAGAAAACTCACTTCTATCTGTAATAAGAGTCCTAGTAAATTAAATGTATTACAAAATATTTAAGAAAAAAAAAACCTCAAACAATCCACCAGGTTACAATGAGGAATATTTTAGAAATGCATTTGCACCTTTGTACCTGAAAAATATGCTACTGTTATATTTTTGTACCATGGTATAGACAATGTTTTTGCATTGGAGAGGTTTGTTTATCTATATCAACACCTCTTCTGCATGTAGTCTTAAAAATACAATATTTGCAGAAGTTTTTTGTTTTCGTCCACAAGATACCATTAAGTAATTTGTCAGTCCTCCACAAAAAACGTGGGATGAAATTACAGCGGCTAACCTTCTCAGGACTTCATGGCTTTTGCTTTCAAATACAATAAATGCCATAAAATCTGTCATAATTCTTCAGATTAGGAATTGAAGCTTACACTTTTGGATAAGCAAAAAAGTAATGTGCTTGAGTAGTTATGCTATTCTTCCGTGCAAGTCTAGAATGCACATGAGTATATATAGGAGATGTAGTTGCACCTGTACAAGCAAGAAAACTTGCAGGACACCAAGACCATGGAAAGAGTCAAGACTTGAATAGCATAGGGAAAGAAATGGGATGTTATGAAGATAAATGGCTGTAACTATATTGTGTAAGTGGGAAAGTATCGTCCATACTTGTAGAATTAGCAAAAGCACAGGAGCTGAAGGAGCTCCTCAAGTAAATCTATGCCTGGCCTGTGGCCAGCATGATAATGCAGTTTTGCCACTACCAAAGTTAAGAAAAAAATGTTACGCCATTTTAATAATCCCAAACTATATTCTTGGAGTACTGTGTGACACTGTGAAATGCTGACAAATTTATCTTTGTGCAATAAGCTTTATTACAGACAACTTCTGGACAACTTTTGACAAGCGGTTTGTTCTTACATTTCCGCATAATCCAATGATCCAGATGTCCCTGGGTTTACCTCATTCTTTTGTATGAAGCTGACCCTGGGTTCCCACCTCACCAGTTTTATCTGTCAAGATTCTGACATACCTGTTCCTAATGTTTCGAGAGCCTTTTGTGGACCTCATATCCCAATAATTCCAAAATAATGACAGAAAGAATAGCATAATAATAGTTCATAATAATCACAGGATAGTAATAGTTCATGTTTAACTTAATGCATGAAAATATCCTGGCATACAGCTTTTACTGGATCATGTAAAGTAATGAAGATTTTTATCAATTTTCCTGTTTACAGCACTGGAACAACCCTAGGGAACACCTAACAAGAAGCAAGAACAAAAAAATAAATGTTGGGATTGTACTGCCTGCCAGGCACATCCCTTGAAACATTGCTGCCTAGCCTAATAGTTTTCACTCCACAAATCTTTTTGGAAATCACCTGAAAAGCACAAAATTTTCATCAAGCCAAATGGGACACTCAAAGCCTTTTTTTTTTTTTTAAATGCAAAAAAACCCCAAATGACTGGCCTGTGAACAACCTTCTTTGAGATATTTAGCTACCACAAAATGACATCCTCAGGTTGACAAATAACCTCTTGTTCTAAAATCTCATGTTCCTTGTGCTTACAATCTCATGTTCACAAAACTGTAATCTAATCACACTAGAATGCTGCTAGAGGTGTGCCCCATATCTCTCAGTGTCACTCTTAAGCCTGCCTCTCTCACCTTAGGAAAGCAGGATAAAAATGGAAAGGTGCCATGGTTGGAAAATGGGCCTAACCATAGGGCTGCTCTTTGTGTGAAGAGGATGTTGAGTTTCATATCCCATTTATGTGGTTTCTCCTCCTGTGCCGGTATAACATACCAGTAGAACAAAAGATATCACTGATTCAAGCTCTAGCTACTGTTCTCATTACCTTGTGCAGCAATTTTTCCTCTCTGCTTGAAAGGCCATTACATTGCACTACCAGTGAGGAGTATTTGGTCTTAATTTTTTTTCTGGATAATTACAGAACTTCAGTCTTCCAAATTCACACCATCCACACCTTGTAGCTCTACTGGATTCCTTTAAAGCAGAGAGAGCTTATACCATTCAAGTTGAAACTGAGTACAGTCAGAAAACTTGATGAAAAGTTGTCTAAGAAGCTGTTTAAAATATAAAATGTCATAGTTCAGTAATCTGAAATCAAGACATTTTGTCTTCACAACATCCTGAATGTTTTGAGATTTTATGTGACTGATTATGAATGGATTCACAACTAAGGCTTCACAAAAATATTTACAGGCTTATGAATTTTGGTTACTCATTTTTGTATACTTTTGTATATTTTGCCTTTTTTTAGTTTTTGCATCTACTACTTTCTTCTTTTTTTTTTGCCTAATACTCTTCAAAATCTTAAGGTTTCTTTCCTGTCTATCTCAAGCTCCGACAAACACTTGAAATATTACTTTTTTTCTGTGATTCAAAATGTCAATAATAAACATTCAGCAAGATTAAGGGAAAATTTTTGTGTCTGAAGCACTTTAATTCTTACCTAAATTGGACTTCTGGCCAGCCCATCTAGAAAAGATAAGCACTTTCAGTGGGTAAGCCACACTTGCTATATGCTGGAGTGATTTTAAGGGGAGCATCAATTTTCTTTTGTTGTTCTTTGATTTCTTTCCCGATTAATGTTTTCTTTCCTTATTTAATTTCAGCCTGGGATATTCACGGACTCTAACCCAGATTTGTAAATTTTATCTCTGAGAAGTTCAAAAGCCATAACTTTATGATCTGTCATGTTTTATTCTGAAATCCTGACCCTTTATTTTTCCTCTCATGAAAGTAAAATGTTGGTATAACAATTATGATAATAAAAATAAAAATAAAATATTTTTTTTTAATCTTTGCGGTTGTTATTTCCCACAAATAAACTCTTGGCAAGCTCTGATTTTTCTAATGTGCCTCTCATCACTGTTAAAATGTTCTTTTCTATAGCACATTATGGGAAAATAGCTTAAAAATATTTTCATTTTTCTTTTCTTTTAAGCCACTGACCTTAGTTTGAAAACTGAGTCTATAGGAAAGATTGGTGGCTAAAGCACTAAAAAATATTCACCCAATCCCACCATTTTGCCATCAGAAATAAACATGCTGACCTCAATTAAGGACATGAAATAAAAGCTTTGTGGTCTTCATCAGTTTAGAATATATAACCAACAGTCAGCTATAAGCACTTGTCATACCTCAGCCTGTTTCCTACAAGGACCCAACAACAAAGAATTTCTTCCAGCTCTGGAAAAACTCTCAAATTAGCTGTCACTGCTCTACCTGATGATGCAGATCAACAGTCGTAATTCATGGATCACGCCAATGTCACCAATTTTTCAGAAATATTGTTTAAAAAGAAGCAAAAAAAATATAGAAAGGCAAGATGCCCTTCACTGATCTCCTCATTGGTGTGTATGATCATAAAGGGATGCTCTGATGAAGTGATTTCATTTATTTGCCCATTCCTAGACCATAAGTCCTTAAGAGATGATTCTGATGCCAAGCAGGACTGTGCACTATAAGATTAAAGTTAGTTCTTGAACTATGTGTAATGTGTTATAATAAGGCACTGGTTGATGTCCTATTGCATGTAACATTGCTCGGGAACTTTGTTAGTCCACCCAGTAAATCCACAGTTGTGTCAATTATCCTCACCTTGATAAACTTAACCCTAGAATCTGCCCAGGTGGCTCTACTCAGAAATTATTTAGACCATGTGTATTCCTAGGTGTTAATATATATGTAAGAGAGAATGAAAAGGTTTACATCAGTAACGCAATGTGAGCAACAAGAAGTTAAAAACCAACCAACCAAACAAACAAACAAAACAAAAACAAACCCAAAACCAAGAAAGAGAGCAAATGTGACATACTCTGTCCATGACTCAGTGCTCTGTCACTTCTTCACTAAATGCTGCTCTGTACCAAATGTGCAGTCAAGTCAGTAATAAATAGAACAGCAGAAAGAAGGAAAAGGTAAACGGAAAGCTTAACTGCAGTGACTGATTCTAGCTTTGCTAACCAAAATAAAAAAGGGCTTGGTCTGAGATTGACGTTAGGCTAGGATTTCCTTTTTATCCTGTTGAATAAATACCCATCTTGAAATTCATCAAAGATTCCTGAAATGCTCAGTTGAACTCGTAAAATAAGTTCCTGGTGAGAATATGCTTGACAAAAGCTAATGAAAAGACAAAAAGGTGAGAAATGTAGATACAGTGCACAGCAGGTCATACAATAAAAAGATATATGGTACAGACATTAGATTTTGCTTATATCTTCTGTGTGCTGGTATCTGATTCTAGGATAGTAAGGAGAAAGGCCAGCCATATATGAATTAATATTCCCAAACAAGGGCTGTTTGTAAAATCATAGAACCACAGAATCATAGAATTATAGTGGTTGGAAAAGACCTTTAAGATCATCAAGTTGAACCATATACCTAACACTACCAATTTGGTTATTTTAAAGATCTTTCCCAATCACTACGATTCTGTGATCCTGTAATTCCACCTCTAAAGCGTGCCCCTAAGCACCTCGTCTACCCATCTTTTAAATACCACCAGGGAAGGTGACTCTACGACCTCCCTGGGCAGTCTGTTCCAATGTTTGACTACCCTTTCGGTGAAGAAGTTTTTTTCTAATATCCAATCTAAACCTCCCCTGGCACAACTTGAGGCTATTTCTTGCTGTGTTTACGGTGAGAGTTACGTTCTCACAAACATCAGGATGAGCCAGGTGGCATTGTACTAGCTGAAAATCTTATCCTAATCTAATTCTAAGTGTTTACACATCAGACTCCATGGATATAAGAAAGACATTAAAAAAAAAAAACCTACCCAAAACAAACAAAAAAAATTCAGTCAGTCCATGTCTGTGAAGTTGCTCATGATTTGCACTGGAGAAAGGAAGAAAAGAAATTGCCATGTAGCTGTTGATTATTATGTACTCTTTTTCTTCTGTGTAAGACCCCAATACAAATTTTGCTTGCATTCTTGGACAAACTCACCTTTTCAAGTAAGCTATTTCACCTGTCAAACTCCTACACACTGTCACTGACATCTAATTGTTCCTATTTTGCAAGGATGACGGCAAAACAAAAGAGAGCATGGGTCATGAAGAAAAGGTTTTAATTGAGTCTGAGATCTTTCATTCTATTTCTGTCATTCTAAGAACCTGACAATTACACACTTATTAATATATAGACATATCATAGAGGTATCATATAGTCCTGACAGCATGCCCCTACCAGGTCAAAATTTGAGAATGGAATGTTGTATTATTGGCTTGACCCTAAAAGAAGTCAGCAGTGTCTTTTTCTTTTCTCTCTCTCTCTTTTTTTTTTTTTTTTTTTTCCTCCTGACCTTTTTTCATACATAAGCAAAGCAGAGAATATTTCAAAGATTATATCATAGGGATAAAATTCTGGTCCAGTTGCCTTAAGAATCCAATTTCCTTAGGTTCCCCAGAAAGTTAAACATTTCCTCAGGGTTACCATTCAACTCTACAAGGGTGTAAATGAAGCTGGTAGACTGAGGTGTTGTAGAGAAACCTGCAGACTTCCTACCTGAGATAGGTAGGAAGATCCCAACATAATAATAAGCACCTATAAGCATTTCTTTATCTTTTCCTCTAGATAATTTCTAAAACAATTTCAAAGTGACATAAAAATAAATATGAATGTATTTTATGAGCACATTAGTACAAAAACTAATTATTCTGAGCTGAACTATAGTACTAGTTCACTAGAAAGAACTCCAAACTCATGGCTGAGAGACATCAGGGACAACCTGGTCCTAAGGAGGTTTGATTATGAAGCCATTTCAGAGATGGCATCAAGGGCAGGAACTAGATGTTGGGAGTGACTGATTAGCCTTGGCCACTCCTCAAGAGATGGGCCAGCAATTTTTCACTGCAAGGTACACCCACTGTACCAAAAGGAAATAAGGACATTTGAGTCTCGTTATGTTAGTCTTAGGAAATGAGACTCTCCACTACTATAGCTTCCCAGGCATAGCATCATTTTTTAAAATGTCATGGGTCTTCTTGGCAGTTTAAAAAAAATCCCAACCCAACCATCCTCTCCTGGCAGAGCATATCTCACAGATTCAAACTTCATTCATATTACACACTGTCCACTTGGCAAACTGCCAGTTTCAATGCTTCCCCAGCCTTATCCTCAACAAGTTGTTTGTATACTCTTCCTGACCACACAGCCTCAGCCGCAACAGCTTGAGCCTAACCCTGCACCCAGTGATAGGTTTCTTTTTTTGTTCCTCCCATTCCTTCCTGACATTTTCCTCAGATGATCCACATTGTGTACCCCTCTACAGCTCCCTCTGTGAGAGAGAATCCAAACACACATAAGTCAGCATGACAGAACAGCATGACTGTTCCTGCCTTCTTCATGCAGGGCAAATTAAAGTGGGGATGAGTACAAAACAGTACCTCTTTCACAGACTGTCTGAGAAGTCTGTGGGCACAGACTATGAGATACTACAAGAGCATCATTTTCATAGCTGTGCATGGACAGGTGAGTAGTGAGACTGTAATCATATTTGTCCATCAGCAAGAACTCCAGCTGCACACCAAGAGAGGCAGACCATATACTCATAGTCATCGTGGCAGGTAGCTCTGCCAATATAGGCCTTGTTCTGGCTTTGTAGGTTAATCAGCCTCCTTAACATGCTGTACTGTTGTCTCTGCATCCAGCAGCTAGATGATGTTCAGGGGACTTTTCAGAATCATATTTCTATGGTTTTTTTCTCCAATGTTTTCCAAGAGTCTGTCTGAAGTACCATTATTTTCTTTTTCTTTTCTTTTACACACTGGCCTTCTTCTGCTGACAGTCCTTTATCCCATGAAATTCATCTCCTAAGTGCCATTGTCTCTTTGTTCTTGTTGCTCTCTTTTTCTGTTTTTTCTCTCCAGATAGGAAAGTTTATGCTTCCAATGACTAATGCTTGGTTTTATTTTCTTCTCATAGGCACTTTTTTCGTCCACTTGAAATATTTAACGGTATGTAAGCATTACAAATACCTTACTGTTTAATGTTTTGCCTAGAACCATCTCCTTCTATTTTAAGTCTCTGTTCTTATATATAAAAAGTGTTACACTGTAGATATCACTTTAAACAAGGGTCATTTCGTTTTTACTTTTAAAACTGTTTGCCTGAGGTACACATTTGCTAACTATAAAAACTGGCAAATGAATAAATTCTTTGACTGAGAACATGAATAAATGACTACAGCAGAAGGGGCAAGCAAAGGTTGTAGATGCAGCAATTTCTTGTACTGAAAACAAGGATGGAGGACAAAGTTCATGACCCTGTTGGACTTGAAGGCACTAGCTGCATATTTTTTTGTACCTTTTTTTACCCTTGTTCTGAATTAGGCTTATCTGTATCTTTGAATCTTCACTGAATTGCTATGAAGACTCACACCCTGGCAAAAAAGAAAGTGCTCAGAATTGTTATCAGTCCCAGCACAACAATGTTCTCAAACTCCATTTGCATAGTTCACAGCAACCTATTTATTTGCACCACAGATTGCTTCTTACTGTTCCAAATGTGTTCTTAAGAATTTTATTTTCTTAAATATATAATAGCAACTTCTGTTGTTTGTTTTTTTTTTTCCCAAGGTGTTTATTTGAGATTAATCTCCATGCAGTTCTTGGACATTTTTGACCACTGGATAGTTTTGTTTAGTATGTAGTTGCAGTCACAATTTCTAGAAGTTCAGTATTCCTTTTCTTCAATATTAACTTCTACTTATATTGTTTCTGTAAACATTCCCTTCCAGTTAACTACCCAGCAAGGCAATAGAAACAAAATGTAAAAAAAACCCAGGACTTTTTGTAAGCACCTAAGCAGATATTTATGGAAATATCTTGCAGTAATGCTGTTGCGTGAAAAGGGTTGGTAAAGCAATTTAGCAGGAAATAAAGCCCCTTTTGCATTCCAGCTCATCCTCAGATAACTGGAGGAGCTGGAGGTGGCTCAGCTTAGATCCTGAGTGATGCCCAATTGAGCACTATTGGTCTGACAGCTGCGGATGCACCAAATCAATCGATCACTATCAGTCCGACAGCTGAGGATGCACCGAGTGGCGGTACTGCCAGTATCGGTCCGACAGCTGCGGATGCACCAAATAGCTCGCTGCACTCCCGTGCCCACGATTTATAGACTTACACAGCTAAACCTGCAGAATTTAGCAGTGTCCCACTGAGCACGGGTCAGTTGGGGTGGCTGGTTACAGACGGACACAGTTTGACGAGACACCACAAGTCCGAGCACATCAGTGCCGGATCCACTTGATAGTGTCCCGCACCCGTCGGCCACTCACAATTTATGGACTCTTGCAGCCTTACCAGGGCACAGCCCAGCAAGAAATGGACTCCCATGGCCTCATCAGGCAGCATCCCATCAAGAAATTGTGCAGCAACTCTGTAAGCAAATGAAAGTACCTTTAATAAAGCAACAGGATTAATACAGGTCTGTATGGATTGCCTGTGATAAACCACTATCTGCAGAAATAAATGCTTATACAGAGGTTACAAATTACTAAAACCATTAAAGGTAGCAGGATGTTAGGTTACTACACAGTGCTGAATTGGTAAAATAATTCTCTAGAGATTTTCTATGTTTCCAAGAGAGGAGTTCTCAGCTAAGTCTAAGTCTAGATCTAAGTCTAAGTCTTACCCAAAGGCGTCCCAATGGGGTGGAAGAGAGGCTCAGCCCGTCGGCTGGTCCCAAGGGTCAGAGGTCCATGATGGAGTCATCCCTGACTTATCAGTGATGACCCCTTCCCTGACTGTGATGGTGTCTTCCCTAATTCCCTCCCTTCTTAGGGCTATTCTTATACTATTTTTCTACCTGCAAGGTGGAGCTTGAGTGACTTTAGTCATACCTTTACAGTGATTGGCAAAGGACACTTCCGTTCACCTTTTATGGTAGAAATTATCAAAACTTAGAGATGTTCTCTGTGAGCGGTGAAGAGGGAGGTCAATGGTATTGAGTTATGGTTTTGTCAAGGTCCACAAAGGGAAGTAGTTGTCAAAAGGGGCGCCAGCTGTCGATCCAGAATCACAGATAGACCATATATCAAGCCTTGTACCATGCTGCGTTCGAGACAAGAGCTGGAAAACAAGCCTCCAGTATCTCCCATCTCTTGGTTTTTTCCTTGATAAGCAGCAGGTCTAGTAGAGAGGTAGCCTTGGAGAAGATTCTTCACATGCCAGCTGTAAATTTCCCTGGGATCGTCCTCGACACTGTACCTTCCCTTAGTATGTGGACACCACACAGCAATTTTCTGATTTTTAGTTACCTCCAGCAATTACTCCACAAATGCCTAACCCATGACAAATGAGTCTATGAAATATGAAAGGTAAATAATTATTTTATTTCTAAATTTTAATTTTACCCATGCTTTTGCTGCACTTAAAAATATTAATTAAATCTTGAGTATTTTTTGTTGTCTTACATTTTATATAAAAATTCATGCAGGTTCAGTAGTTCATCAGAAGCATATAGGAGGTTCACAGATGAATTATATAAGTATGATTATTAGGATCCACCTTAAATTAGAGTATGTCTACCATTTAGAGCAGAATATTAAATACTTTATCTGCAAGTTTCACGCAGGTTTTGTATATACATCAGCTGACACAAATAGTACAGGAGTAAAATCAGAAACAAATTGTAGAGTTTGGGGTTTTTGTTTTAATTTGTATCGACCCATCTATGGAATGTTATGAGATCATTTTTTGTCCTTTTTGCAATTACACTCCATTCTGTAGATAGATGTTAGATTCCATTCCTGATCAGACCTGCAGAGGAGGAAAAATATTTTTTAAAAAATATAAGAAGTTGAGCTAATTTAATTCCTATCAACTCCCTTTATGAGCTTTTAAAAATGATTTTATCTGATCTGTTCACAACCTTCTACAGTAATCCAGGGTGGCAGTCTATTTTTCACTTTGATGTGTGCTTGTGAAAGATCAGCAGTTTTTTTTGGTTTTTAGTTAGAAAAGAGTTTGTTATACAAATACATTCACACTGTGAAATGCAAATGAGTAAGACTTGCTATAAGGATGCAATTCATTTGATTTGCATCTAAATGCAAAGTTATTTGTAGAATTAGACTATGGTTTTTTACCATCACTTTGTCCAGAGTTATGGCACAGGAAGAGAGACCTGGAGCAGCTAGAACAAGTCCAGAGGAGGGCCACCAGGATGATCCGAGGGCTGGAGCACCTCTCCTATGAAGACAGGCTGAAAGAGTTGGGGCTGTTCAGCCTGGAGAAGAGAAGGCTCCGGGGAGATCTTATAGCAGCCTTCCAATACCTGAAGGGGGCCTACAAGAAAGCTGGGGAGGGACTTTTCATAAGGGCAGTTAATGAAAAAACAAGGGGAAATGGTTTTAAACTGAAAGAGGGTAGGTTTAGATTAGATATTAGGAAGAAGTTCTTCACTGTGAGGGTGGTCAGACACTGGAACAGGTTGCCCAGAGAAGTTGTGGATGCCTCCTCCCTGGAAGAGTTCAAGGCCAGGTTGGATGAGGCTTTGAGCAACCTGGTCTAGTGAAAGGTGTCCCTGCTGATGGCAGGGGGGTTAGAACTAGATGATCTTTAAGGTCCCTTCCAACCCAAACCATTCTATGATTCTATGATTATATGAACGGGGTAATCTGCACTATGCAAAGCAATCACCTGACTTCAGCCAAGTCACATTTATGGAATCAAGGATCATTTTCCTTGTCTGGCCTGCACCTAGTAGGATGAGACCTGGTACCAAAATCTCTTGGACCTGCCTTCCCAATAAGAAAACTAGAGCATACACCTTAGAGAGGCAAAAGCTTGTTTTATTGTTTACCTCATCTTAATAACTGCAGTGCCAGGACCCTAGGATGCATCATAGAAAATTCCAGCCAGTTAAAGAAAAATTAAGCTTTTAAAAGACTTACTCCTGTAACTTGATACTCACGCTCACAATTAATTATTTATTTAGAATAAATGCAAGATTCTTAGACACAATACAGGTGCTTCCTCATGAGAAAGTGAGGATAAAATATTCATAGAATGATTATAGATTCATAGAATCGTATGGGTTGGAAGGGACCTTAAGGGTCATCTGGTTCTAGCCCCCCTGTCATCAACAGGGACACCTTCCACTAGACCAGGTTGCTCAAAGCCTCATCCAGCCTGACCTTAAACACTTCCAGGGAGGGGCCATCCACAACTTCTCTGGACAACCTGTGCCAGTGTCTGACCATCTGCACAGGAAAGAATTTCTTCCTAATATCTGATCTAAACCTACCCTCTTCTAGTTTACAGCCATTTTCCCTTGTCCTATCACTACCTGCCCTTGCAAGAAGTCCCTCCCCAGCCTTCCCGTAGGCCCCCTTGAGGTACTGGAAGACAGCTATATGGTCTCCCCGGAGCCTTCTCTTCTCCAGGCTGAACAGCCCCAACTCTCTCAGTCTGTCTTCATAGGATAGATGCTCCAGCCCTTGGATCATCCTCATGGCCCTCCTCTGGACTCATTCCAGTAGGTCTATGTCCTTCTTATGTTGGGGGTCCCAGAACTGGATGCAGTACTCCAGATGGGGTCTCACAAGGGTGGAGTACAGGGGCAGAATCCCCTCCTTTAACCTACTGCCCAAGCTTCTCTTGATGCAGCCCAGGATATGGTTGGCTTTCTGGGATGCAAGGACACATTGCTGGCTCATGTTGAGCTTCCCATCTACCAGTATCCCAAGTCCTTCTCCTCAGGGCTTCTTTCAATCCATTCTCAGCCCAGCCTGTATTTCCCCTGACCCAGATGCAGGACCTTGCACTTGACCTTGTTGAACTTCATGAGGTTAGCACAGGCCCACCTCTCAAGCCTGTCAAGGTCCCTCTGGATGGCATCTCTTCCCTCTCCCACACAGCTTGGTGTTGTCGGCAAACTTGCTGAGGGTGCACTCGATCCCACTGTCCATGTCTCCGACAAAAATGTCAAACAGCGCTGGGCCCAATACAGACCCCTGAGAGATGCCACTCTTTACTCGTCTGCACTTGGACATCAAGCCATCAGTCACAGCTCTTTGAGTCTGACCATCCAGCCAATTTTTTATCCACTGAGTGGTCCATCCATCCAGCCCATGTCTCTCCAACTTAGAGACGAGGATGTTGTGCAGGACAGTGTCAAATGCCTTGCATAAGTCCAGGTAGATGACATCATTCATATTAAAGCAAATAACAGTTATTTTTACTGTACCATGGCAAACACTTTCCCAAGGTCTATAATCACTAGTCCCTCTATCTGAGACAATCAGTTTTTAAAATTACAAAGTCTATGGCACAAAACTAATTCCTTCTGAGTTAGGTTTGTAAGAAGTAGGGATATGTGTATATACACATTTATATGCCGCCCATAGTTTATTGTAGCTCTATTACTTGCTTCATAGGCTTGAAATAGGATTCCTTCCCCTTCAATTAAAACATGGAGTTTTGAGGAAATTTCATTTTAGTAAATTATTTTGAGGTTGTCATTTTGCTGTGATTCACAGTTGTATACAAAGTTGATCTTCCCTTTAAATTGTTCCCAGTTACAAGATAAAATAGCCTTTTAACATCTTCCTTCAATATTTTCATTTCATAGTTGAAGAAGCATTGTCTCACTATGTGTTTCACTGTTTGCTTTCTTCTTTGAAGAAGTATAATCCTGAGATTAAAAAAATTACCTGCATTTTTTTTTCTTATTTGTTCTCTAAATCTTCTTTAACACTGCACCAAAAAGTAAAATACATTCTTAGGTCAACCTCAATAGCCAAAGCCCAGGTAACCAACCTGTAAAGGTGGACATCATAGAAAATTTTTGCTTCTTCTGCCCCATTAGTAACACGTTCTGGTGGCTTTGACATTTTCCTTACATTCATCCCCCACCACCCCAACCTGAACTTTCCATTACTAAAAGCTCTGTACAGTCATATATTAAATATTATAATTTAAATTAAAGAATCTCTGAACATAGGAATATAGAGCAATTACTGAGACACTGAAATATTGTCCAAAGTTAGTATTATGGGTTTTTTGGTTTTGTTTTTGTTTTCAGATAAGACAGATTAAATATCTGCTGGGCTTTCTTTCACATACCTTACCACAATTTGAAGGTTCCAAATCATTGCTGAAACTCTGTCAGTTTTTAAGATTTTCAGCCCCAGTTCGTGTCTTTTTCACTCTTCATTATTCCATATTACAATGGTGATGGTTTCATCAAGATGTAGATATATGAAGATCTAGAATTTGTCTTATGTATAGCCCAGGTAGAAATGAGAAGCTTGTTCAGCTAAAACACTAACATTAGCAGCACTACTTTAAACATAAAAGAATAAATACTTCTCCACACCATGCATGCCACACCATGCCACTATTTTTATCTCACTGCCAGTTATATTCCCACCTAATGTGGGGAAACCAATCTTAATGCACCAATTAAGATCGTGAATGTTCCCCTCCTTGCCCAAAGAAGAACCTTGGCTCATGAATTAACCTCCCAAGCACATCTCTATCACCAGGTGTCTATTCAACTACATAGTTAGAAGAGCTTCAGATACAGCTGGATACCAGAGGCAAGATTTAACACCTTCGCAACCATTCCTTGACCAGTTTTTGTGCATCTTACACAGATCTAGAAATAAATAATAATTAAAAAAAATCTCTGTATCACATGCCACTTACCATAAAGTCATGTTCCACAACAAGAGTAAAAAGGATGAATAACTCTTATCACAGTTATTACACACCCCAGAGCTGTTCACAATAGAACTAAGCCCACTTTTTTCTACAATGCTTTTAGGGACTTATTTCAAAATAAATCTTAGTACTTGATTTTCTAAATGAAAATTAAGAGGATCTGAGGAGGTAACATCCAAAACCTAGACTCCAAATTTATACATTTACAGCCTAATCTTGTAGGGACCCACCAAGGCAATTTTTGTTTCATTTAAGTTATCTGTAAAAATCAAGCCAAAAAAATATTGTCAGGAATTCTTCCTTCCATTGAAAAGTAAGAAAAAGGAGCCTTGTATTTGTAAGAGAAGCCTTCAATTTGAATCCCAGAATCTCCAGATTTAGAAAGAGTAGAAGTGTAGTGTCTTACTTAGGGACTGGCATTCTTTGACTATAACCCTTAAATAGATTCAAGGTTTTCTGTAATATTTAAGGAAGAAATAATGTTCCATGGTTCTAATACAGGGTACAGAACTGTACCAGCATGAGTTTTGTTCTCTTATGTCCTCTGCTAAACTAAGATTAAAAAGTACTACTTAAAGAAACTTTCCTCACCAGTATTATCTAGGCATCTGAAAATGTTTTATTTTCAAAAACACCTCCCTCCCAAAATATAAATGAAAGAGAAAAAAATAATAACATATAAGTTCATAATTTCCATATGATAAGCAATTGATTGTGACTTGCTATTTATCCCATATGATATTTTATAATTTAGATATTTGCACAGTTCAACATTATTTTAAAAAATATTGTAATATTGTAAAATTGCAAAATTTTTCAATGTGCATTGCACATTGAATGATAGACATTCTCCATGTCAGCAAATTTTTTTTTTGCCCCAAGCAAGTATTTTGTACATTCTGAAATTTAATTTTCTTTATCAGTGAGGCGTTAAAAGACATTTTATGGCGTTTTAAACTGTCCTAACAAACTCTGAGAATAAGTATGAATTATACAGAGGGTATATCAGAAGAATCATAGAGAAAATTTCTATTTCCTTGAGTCTTTTTGATTGGGTATTTAAGAAAAAAAAAAGTGTTTAGAATTCACTTTGAGATTTTAGGACTTCACCTTTATATTTTTGTGAAGAAGTGAAGACAGATGGACTCAGGGGATTAAATCTCAGAAAATCTCGGATATATTTCTGACTTGTGCAGGTTTTTTCTTCATAAAATGGATGTAATATTCCATATGTCATCTACAAGGAGTATTGATTATACTAATTTATTAGTATAAATGAGTGCTTCAATATCGTTGCATTAATGACACTATACAACAATTATAATATCATACCTTTATGTAGTGCATTCTGATTATTCTTTAATTCCAATATGGTTTTATATTTGATCTGATCGTTTTAATCACTTTTTACTTTCAGCACTAATCAGTAAAACCCCTTTGCAGAGACTCCTGTGTTGTTTAAGGGATACCAAACACTTTATATGTCTTATGTGAAGCATCAGTCATTATTATGCGCTTTTATAAGTGTGACATTATTTTATAGCAACTAAATAAATGAAAACCATGGGTCAGGTTTTCAGAACTGACTTATACATGTGCACTTTCTTAAACCAAGTATACTTGTACAGTAGGACCTGCCTCCTCAGAAGCTGTTTAAAAAATACTCTGCGTACTCACCTGATTATTTACACAAATATTGTGACTATGACACAGGCAGACAGCTAGGAACACATTTCTATGTAGTACTATTACAGTCATGTAGTTCCTCTCCTTTCCTATGACAAATTTAATTCCCTACTCAAAATCAAAATTGTTTTCCACCTGTCAGTAATATTCATTTTTCCTGCTCTTTTACTTTAAAAAAACAATCCTTGTAAAATATATAATATATAAAATTAACAGGTTGCATTTTTATTCAGGTTATATATCCATGAAAAAAAGACAAAAATGATTAATGTTTTTTTCCCTCCAGTTTCCCTATCAACTTCTAATTTCACAGCCCTAAAGCCTTACAAATCTCAGTCCAGAGCCATGCACATTAG
>NW_010311186.1:0-48934 GCF_000700745.2 Antrostomus carolinensis | reverse complement strand
AAGAGCTTTGTCTGAATGTCCTTATTTGCTGAATTGAAAGAGATGGTGTAGTCATAAATTTTATAGCAAGGAAGAAGCAAGCGGGGACTTTCATGACAGAGGTGTATCTTGATCACAGTGCCACGTCAAGTCATGATCTGGGTGGTCTGAGTGGTGTTGCTTATCAGCCTGCTGTTATTCCACCTACAAACTAAAAAATCACTCCAATAAAATCTGACCAACTTTCCTCCTTCTATTTTATTTTCACATCTACAACTGAGGTATCTGTCATCCAACTGTGTAAGCTACATCAGTTAAAGACATGTTTTGCACATTTTGCTAATCTGCACTAAAAGGTAGACTATGATTCATTATATGTCAAGCACATCATATCAGTTTTCATGTGAACTACTGCACTTTTATTGCTTAGGAATGCATGGAAAAAAATGAGTAATTATATTTTTAGCTAATAACCTGGTTTTACCCACAAATGTATTTAAGAAAGGAAACTAAAACGCACATAAATCTGTTCTATAATCATGAGTATTCAAATATTTCTCTTTGTAAATTCCTTTATATCCCTGGAAGATTATCTCTGTATTGTCTGTTTGCAGGTAATTGTCCTTATGAATGATTCTTTGGTACTTGATACAGTTTCTCCTACTAAAATAAAATCTCTGCCAAATTTCACAGCACCAATAAATGACCTTTGAGATGCATTCCAAGTTACTCCACTCAAACTTTCTAAGCAAACTTAAAAACAACTTTCTACATGACAACTGCTATTTAGGAATGTACGATTGCACTGAGTTAAGGATTTCTCTAACTCATTCCCTTAGCAAACTCCTGAGGTAAAACACTTTGTAGCTTCTGAGACAAAAAAAATGCTAAAGATCAGAAATTAGATTGTCAGATAGTTAGATGGTGACATGATTCCAGAAAGCATTAAAGAATGGAAAGAACTGGGGGGAGTGGGGCAGGAAAAGGTGGAGAAAAGGATAGGGATCAGTCCTAATCAAAGAACAAGCTTGTCAGTAAGCATGGAGCATAAGAAAACCAAGTGCATCTTCAAAGCAACTGCCTGGAAGAGCAAGGATGAAAGAAGAGAAAGATTTTGAATGGTTAAAAATGGTGGGAAAAGATAAAATAGAAAAGATCGTGATAGCAGGTTAAGAGAATAAATAAAGGAGCTGAATTTAGAGTGAGATGTATAGGTAAATTGCAGTTATGAAAAACAGACATCTGATCAGTAAGGAGGGGCTAGTTTTCTGCATTGATACAAAGAAGTTCCACGAGAGAAGGGATGCCCCCTGTTCTGTGTGAGAGTATGCTCTACTTATGCTGGGCAGCAGATTAAATATTTCAGACTCAAAGTTCAATAGCTAAAAGAGAATTCCTATTTGCCCTGGAACAGAAATAAATATAATGCCATATCAGTTTGCCACATTAAAGTGTTTTCTGCTACAGTTTTAGGAAGGTGTATTGCAAGGTCAGTGCAATCAGTATTCTCTCAAATGTACTATAAATGTTTATTTTTAATTTGGGATTGGTGAATAAAGCTTTAATAGGATTTTAATGGCATGTTGGCCACACTTCAGTGTCCAGAGATGTGGCATCATATCCAGGAGTGTCATTATCTGGATTAATTATTAATAGTGGGCAGATACCATTAGGGAGATGTGAAAATGAGAAAGGTAGTAAATGAAATTTACTGAGCAGAGAAGCTGCGAAATAAATAAATAAAAAACAACATCTGAGAAGTCACCAATGTGACTTCAAAATCATGTGTCTGATATTTTGCATTACATCTTCTTCCACTACTTCAGAATCTGTCGTGACTGAACTGTTTCACTTGCCAGCTAGTATAAGTTAAACCCTTTCATAGTTGTAGCTATACAACCATACTTTACATATAAAATTCATTACCAAATTTGCTTTTCAATGTGGTTAGTTAGTTAATTAAATTAATCTGAAACCTTAACACCCTGCAGTAGTCTGACTAGGAAACATTTTATAGTGTAATACATGACCTTGGCTGATAAGTTTTTAACAAGTGGCAGTTAAAGCTTAGAGTCTTATGTTGACATGGCTAATAAAACATTGAAAATATGATCTATGTTGAGTGATATAACATAGCATAAGTGAGACCTAAAAAAGTCTACAGGGTAGTTACAATGAGGTAAATAATATGCACATCAATGTTATGTATGTACTTGAAAATTCATGCTTTAAGGTATTTTGTTTTTCTAATCAACATATTAAACACAACTTTAAAGTGAACAAAAAAAATATTCAGATACTATTCAGTATTAAATAATTTTATGTTTGTGAAAACATTGTTTAAACAGTCAAAATTGAACAGTATTTATCTTAATACAGGCAAAGACACTTTTAAGAGCGAAAAGAAGGTAGGTTATCCATCCCTGTAAGAGAGGGAGATCTATCTTTGGAAACAAACATATATAAGAAAGAACTTAGAGTTCATCTAGCTACTTGACACTGTGTGAGCTTTTGGTGCAGGGTTGTAATAAAAAGATAAATCAAACACTCCACCTGTCCACACACACATGGATATATATGAAAAGCTAATAAGAAAATTCTAAGTGTAAATAAAAATTGATACTGTATTTAACCTCTTAAATATACAGTCCCTGCTCTCAAGGTCTGTTTTTTGTGTTCAGAATCTAAGAAACATAATATTTAATTGTATGCTCTGTCTCTGCTTCTTCTACTGTCTATATGGAAAACTACTGAAGAACTACCTGTAACAGAAACTGACAAAACTTTTGTTGATTAGTCTCTGTACAGTGAAATAACAATAGTTCTTTGAGAGAAAAATATCTTCTCCTTCTGCAATGTGTATCCTACTTTGGAAGGAATATGATAAATTGCTCCTTAAATTCCCAGGAGAAGTTCAATGCAGCAGATCACAGGAGTTAGGACGAGAAAATTAAATGTCTGCCCAACTAACAGTTTGCTCAGAGTTTGAGAAACTTTCCCAAGAACACATCAGGCAGCATTTTTCCGCCAGTTTTCCACAACTTTTACATTTTAGTTTTGTCTCTGTTAATACAAGGTAATTGAAGATGCTTAAGGCTAAGACTAGATAGTTATGTAGCAAACATAACGCAAAATTAATTAAGCCAGAATTGCTCCTGAGTTAAAATGAAACAACAGTTTATGGTTATACAGCACTCCACTTAAGAACCTTAAAATTACTCTATTAATACTAGACTAAATCCAAAGCAAGAATTTATTTCCAGATCCAAATTATCTAATCATGCCTTATACATCAAAAGAGGACCGCAGATACTAAAAACTGTCAAAACCACCAAAACCTCAGAGCTGAACAAACAGCTGATCTAATCATTTCTATGAGCGTTTCCAATATCTATAAGAATCTGAAACAGCATAGCAGATCTGCAAACTCTTACAATGCTGTTTGTTTTACATCTGTTCTACTTTTTTATTAGCAAATCCTGTTAAGATCTGGCCCACTTAGTGTTTAATAAAAGAATAGATAAAAGGACTATAAATAAACTCTGTGACTTATTTCCCCTTTGCTGAGAGATGAAGATGGTTGACCTCCTAAGGATTCTATATAAAAGTCAATTTTATTTAGCTGCAGGCCCTTGACCTTAGTGAGCTGACAGTTACTCCTACCAAATCTGTGAAAAAGGCTCACAGACAAAAAAGGGATTTTGTCCACCAGAGATCTATAGGTCATCAAAAATGAGACATCAAAATGAACTATGCTAAGGAAGATTTGAATTTAGATGAAAAGGGATTATAGAGCTAGGAATTAACAGTTTAGATTAGTTAAGTGAGGAACTTTCCCTTTCTGATTGTCCACTTGTGTCTTGAAAGTTCGGTATCCTATCTCTCCAGCTAATGTCAGATTTAGTTATAAATAAAGTTATTTTATCAAGTAAAGATAAAGTTAAGAGTAATTGTATACATCCATGAATGTGGGTTTTTTTTAGAAACATAACCCAATTATTTTTAATTATGCTGCTTGTTTAATGTACTTTTTGAGAAATAAATTATTATTTATATTTATAATCTTTTTCAGTATCTGTTTCCCAATATGGTTTAGTATAATTGTGCATTATTTGTGCTGTGGACACCTAAGAGAAATTTGTAAACTAAAAAACATTTTGAAAAGTTAGATAAACAATTCTACAAATACTGTAATGAACTCTAGTTTTCACTGAATCTTATTTTTATGCATTTAATATGTTGGAGGTTTTTTTTGCCAGTGTCCCCTTAAATTACTATTGTCCTGTCACTTGCACCAGCCAATATGAAATGTTTTCTACTTAGAATAACTGATGGGTGATTATTAACAGAAGTAAAACCAAGCTACATTTTAGCTCATCAAAATCATCAAGTCTGTAACATCCCTGAGTCTATCACATAGTAGTCTCTGGAGAATATTCCAGAAGGACAAGCAGGGTAACTTCACCTTCTCTAAATTAACTTCTTACTGCCTATTGCATTTATCAAATCATATCTATGTTGACAGTCTAAAGAAGGAGTCATCATACAATTTTACAAAAAGCACAGTGACTATGAGAGCAAATGTAGCTGGAAACCAGTCTAGTTGGTGAGCACATTCTGATTATTGCTCCTTCTGCAGCCTCCCATCAAATGCAATTAGAGACTTAGTCATAGTATGTTCTTTTCTGACTAGGACTTCCAGTTTCAGCAAATCCATTTAACTACATAAAAAGGATTTTCATAGGCTGTGCACTGTAAATAGAAGAGAAAGTGAGCTGCCCACATCGGTACTTGACTGTGGTGTTAGAAGTAAAAAGGTTCTGTTCTAGACAGACTAGAAAATATAAATCCCCTCATATCTTATTGATATTTCAGTGGTCATGAAAAATGTCTGCTCTGGTTTGCTAAATATTTGCATGCACATTTGCTACTGGCACAGCTGGCCCTGCGTATATGTGTGAGAGAGAAGCTCACAAAGCAGCCGATAGCTTTTGATGACTGAGAGGAAAAAAATTTCTAAGGACTTAAAGAAACAGATATAAATGTGGTCGAATATATGCCTAACTCAAAATACATACAATACAATAAAGAGGAAATGAAAAGTTCTTTAATTTCCCCTTCTTTATAAGGATCCTAAAGCTCAGTCCAGTAAGAACACATATGTTGAAAGATACTTTGAAATAGCAGGGCAGGGGTAAGAATACAACTTTGCATCAATTAGCTTAGTGGTTTGCAGCTAATTAGAAAGGAATGTGAAATCACAAAGGAGTAAACATATACACACATCCACTGGACACAGCTTCACTTGCGAACTCCTTGCTCACTTTTTCCAGATGCTTCTGGAGACACACTGACTGTCCTCTCCTGCATCTACCCACACATAAGAATTGCAGAGCTGAAGCATGAGTCACTGACAGCAATTACAGCTTTGTTGACTTCACTAAATTTCTTCCTCTTAAGTGTCTTCTGCTCATAAAGTGTGTCTGTGATTTGCAAGCTTCAGCCTTTTTGTAACTTTTGTATTGAATAAGTGAAGCATAAGTGAATAAGTGAGTTTAACAAATTAAATAAAGCAACACTCCAATGGTATAAAGTCACACTCCTGCTAATAAGTTGTGCTCAAATCACAGGCTTTGAATTTGCAGTCTAGATTTCTACTACTTCTCTTCTTTCCTGAAAGTTTGTGAAATAAATGACAATGTCATTCCTTCAGCCCTGTGAAACATCTCATTAACCACGGTTCACTGAAGGTGGTGTGAAATACATACAACCAACTAAAAAATTATAACCCATGCTCACGCCAAACACATCCCATATGTTCTACGCCCTCCATCCTTCACATTTAATTTTTTACCAAGTCATTTTCAAAGCACAATTTACTTCAAAACTGACATATCTAAATCATTCCTTCTTTGTTCCCATAGCAAATTTCTGATGTACATTAAGCAGTGTTAAAATTTTGTCATGTAATTTTCAATATCTGTGGACTGTCTGAATCTATGGCTAATTCATTACTAGTTCTCCTGCTCATTACTGATCCAGAAGGCTACCTGGCACAGCTTCATTTAGTATTGTGATATGCTTTAAGAAAAGAACTGTGCAGAAATCTCCTCAGCTTTCTCTCTATGTGGGATTTTGCCTTTTTGATTTAAAATGGTCTCGTCCAAGATATATAATAGGACTGATGCTCATCTCTCTTAGTAAAAGGCTGTTTGAAAGACTATAAAGTTAATTTCTTGAAATGTAATTAGCACCACAATTATTTTTTGCCATGATTATTGTCACCAGTTTTAATGCCACAAATTCCATTTACAATGAAAGGAACAACACTGTCAGACATTAGTATTCATTTATCCAGTCTTCTCTTCCACAATATATCATACTTTAGGGCCTTGAATGCTGAGAGAGAGATACAGACAGAGCAAAGGTTATTTAAAATATATATCTATATGTCCTTGATATTATTCAGCTCATTTACTTTGTCAAAGCCTGCAATTCTAAGGCCTGGAAGTTGAAGTCTGCTTAAACAGAGAATGAGTGCAGTGGGTATGTGGTGATTCAGGTATGCCTCTCCAATTAGCGTCTCAGAGACTAAGTGGAAGGATTGCTCTGTTAATGCAAGTACTGCCTATTGACCTTCCAGAGTATCTCTAACCATTCCTAATAGTTTTCAGAAGTTTATCTCAGTGGAAATGTGAAAATACTCTACTAGCTGAAACTTTTAGACTTGTGGTTATGTAATATGTTGGTGATAATCCAACATTAATATAACCTGCAACGGTCCATAGATTATTTACCTGCAAAGTCTGACTTACTCAAAATTTTTGTTCTTTCATAGTATCCAAAAGCCAACAGAGAAGTCTTGTTTATAATTTTATGAATGGTTCGAGGAAGGAATTAATATACTTTCAAAAATAGACCTGTTTTACTTCAGGTATGGAGTTAAAAAAAAATTGTCTTTATTTTACAGGGTGGAACTTAAGCACAGGGATACTAATAGCCAGATACACAGAAATGCCTAGATGCTTAATCGCTACCATAGAATCATAGCTATTTGTTAAGTACAGCGTATTAAGCAGCATAAGTACTGTATAAGTAAGCAGAGTTTAAAATCTCACTCTGGGAATCACAACAGGAAATGAAACAAGTAAGGGGGCAACAGTCTAAAGGGTATTGAGGAAAAAATCACTGTGTTGAGTTTGTGTGGAGAGGTTTTGGTATTGGGGAGGGGCTACAGGGATGGCTCCTGTGAGAAGTTGCTGGAAGCTTCCTCAACTCCAAGTCAAACCCACCTTGGGCCAAGGCTGAGCCCACCAGCAATGGTGGTAATGCCTCCACGATAACATATTTAAGAAGAGGGGGGGAAAAAAAAAAAAAAAAGCTTCTGTGGAAACCTGCAGTGAAGAGAGGAATGGGATGTGAGAGAAAGGACTCTGCAGACATCCAGGTCAGTGAAGGAGGACCGGAAGGAGGTGTTCCAGGCACTGGAGCAGAGATTCCCCTGCAACCCATGGTGAGATGGCACATTGTCCCCCTGCAGCCCATGGAGTTACTGATGGAGTAGATATTCACCTGCAGCCTGTGGAGGAACCCACGCTGGAGCAGGTGGCTGTATCCAAAGAAGGTCATGACTGCATGGGAAGCCCAAGTTGGAGCAGTCTATTCCTGAAGGACTGCAGTTTGCAGAAGGGACCCATGCTGAGAAGTTTGTGAAAAACTGCAGCCCATGGGAAGGCGTCATGTTGAAGAAGTTCATGGAGGACTATCTTTCATGAGAGAGACTCCATGTTGGAGCTGGGGAAGACTGTGCGGTATCCTCCCCTGAGAAGGAAGGAGCGGCAGAAACAACGTGTGATGAACTGACCACAACCCTTATTCCCCAGCCCCCTGCACCACTTGGGGGGAGAAGGTAGAGAAAATCTGGAGTGAAGTTGAACCCAGGAAGGAGGGAGGAGTGAAGATAACTTATTTTTAAGATTTGTGCTTATTTCTCATTATCCTGCTCTGATTTGATTGATAACCAATTAAATTGATTTTTTTCCACAAGTCGAGTCTGTTTTGCCCATGACTGTAATTGGGCAGTGGTCCTTCCCTATCCTTGTCTCAACTCACAAGTCTTTCATTATATTTTCTCCTCCCTCTCCCACTGGGGGCGAGGAGTGTGCGAGCAGACATGTGGTGCTTAATTGCCAGCTGGGCCTAAAACACAACAATCACCTCGTCCTTAGAACCTCAAATCCCATGATCCCACCCAGCCACCTCCAGCACTCCACTGTCACAAATCACAGGAAGAACTAGTGTGCAAGAGAACACTTTACCTGAGGAATAACTGAGAAGTCTGCAGATATTGTATGACTATGCAGATAGACAACCTCTGAGCAAGTGTTTTAAAGATTCTAGTACTGTAATAAGGTCCCAAAGCTTACAAAAGGTTTTCCCCAGACCTAGACTTAAGGAATGTCACAAGATCTCACAGGAAGGCTGGATCACAGGTTCATACCTTTTAAGCTGTGAAACATCACACCACTAATTTAATAGGGAAAAAAAGGGAAAATGTAATGCAGATACTGCATAGAAAAAAAGCGACAAAGTGAGAGATGGTGATTGTGAAAACTTTAGTAACAATCTGTAATATGCTCTTCCCCCATGTATTTCTGATATCTGTCATTTTCTCTCACATGATCTGGTTGCCATCATTTGAAAGAACTGTCTCCCTTCCTGCTTCTGACATCTAGAATTACATTCCTCTATTTCCCCGCCTCACTAACAGTTAATCCATTTTCTGAATTTCTGCTATGAAATATTTTCCCTATTGCATTTCTCCCTTCTCTGCTTCTCTTTTTTTCTATCTTGTTGTTCTTATTTTATTTCATTCAACACCTGCACAGCAATCGCTAGATGCAAAAGCGTTATTACAGAGCATAAAGAAAAGTGTTTTTTCAGGTTTTTTGCTGGCTTACACAATAATGTGTACATACCTGCATTTATTCATTTACCTGTACTTGAAAACACATGCTGACAAATCAACATCTGTAAAAAAAACCAACCAAAAAAAAACAACCTTGGGAGATTTCTGTACTCAGGTCACAACTCTTACACATATGTTTTCTCCTGCTGTGAAGTATGTAAGTATCCACATGTGCATATGGACATTGAAAAATCAAAGCTGTCACAATTAACTTGCTGTTCACTTTAACTTGTCTGATATATGTCATTAAAGTATAGGTTAAACACAGATGTCACAGCTGCTTAAAAATAATACAGAAACTTATAAGAAAAAAGTAATGTTATAAGTAAAATAGTCAAAAGTATATCCTTCCATATTACTAACATTCATTAAAAAAAAAAAATGAAATTGGACTAACTGTATGTAGAATTCTTCATTTAGGTGCAATTTCAGTGTTACCTAAGTCCAAGCATATTTGACTGAAGCTAGAAAATATTGCCTGAAAATTATTCTGTCTTTGCAGCTAGTGTGATACACAGTTGAAATGAGAGGTGAACACTGGGGTTTTTTGAGATATACACTGTTTAAAACCTCTTCTTCTAAAACCTCTTCTATCACTGTTTAAAACCTCTTTAACCTCTTCTTTCAGCACATCTCAACATGTGCTGAAACCCAGGTTTGAGCTGCCTTTTTTATTTCACTGGAACATTAAGCTTCTTAGTACTGGGTTGCATTTGGGATTTGCATAGCTATGCCAACACTCAAACACTTAGATCAGATTCATTTTCTGAAGAAAGTGGAAACAATGATAATATGAGTCATGCTTTCAAATATTCTCCCTCAAAATACTTAAAAATATAACCCAGATTTTAAATATCATTGATGCATTGCCTTTTAAATAAAGGTCTGATCCTATGAGTTTCCTTGGGTTGATAAACAGAGAACATTTCACAGAATCCCAGAATGTTAGGGATTGGAAGGGATCTCAAAAGATCATCTAGTCCAATCCCCCTGCCGGAGCAGGAATACCTAGATGGGATTACCCAGGAAGGCATCCAGGCAGGTTTTGAATGTCTCCAGAGAAGGCCACTCCACAACCTCTCTGGGCAGCCTGTTCCAGTGCTCTGTCACCCTCACCATAAAGAAGTTTCTTCTCAAGTTTAAGTGAAATCTCCTGTGTTCCAGCTTGCACCCATTGCCCCTTGTCCTACCATTGGTTGTCACCAAGCAGAGCCTGGCTCCATCCTCATGACATTCGCCCTTAACTTATTTATAAACATTAATGAGGTCACCCCTCAGTCTCCTCTTCTCCAAGCTAAAGAGACCCAGCTCCCTCAGCCTTTCCTCATAAGGGAGATGCTCCACTCCCTTAATCATCTTTGTGGCTCTGCACTGGACTCTCACAAGCAGTTCCCTATCCTTCTTGAACTGAGGGGCCCAGAACTGGACACAATACTCCAGGTGCTTATGCAGTCTGCATACTACTTCATACCATGCTTGCTTATATTTTGAATGTTAAATTTTATTTTTGCAACACAGTAAATAAGCCATTACTATCCATATGTAAATGAGATTTTTATGTTTTAAAGGATAATTTCATTATGCAGGAGAAAAGAAAGTGAAAGAAGAGCAACAATAGGCATTGAGCTACAGGAAAACACAATACGATAGGTGTGGATATTCAGAAAAGGTCAATAGTCAGTGACAAGCGCGTATTAAAGATAAAAGGGTCTATTTTAGCATACAAAAGAATACAAAAGAAAACTTACATGACCAGAATAGGTCATTTGACTAGTTAATGAATGGTCCCAGGTAGTGTTGTTTTTAACAATACAACAAAACTTGTTACCAGATACAGTATAACAAGCTTATTTTCTGCACTGTCAGCCCTGCACCTTCCTGGTTGGGTGCTTGACAACTGAGAGACCCAGTAATAGACCATCTGAATTGCTGACATGCAAGAAATTCCTTCCATTTTAACAAGTGAAGTAATTTTAATCCACAAAGCTACTAGCCTGACGAATGCTCATCTAACACAAGACTATATCCTGAAAATTTACACCTAAGATTCAGGTCATTATACCTAGTCTATGTATCTTATGACTCAACATGAAAATCTCAGAAGCACAGTAGACTAACAACAGTTGTACAAAAATTATTAGTATTGTATTAGTTATGCAAATAAACTTTAGATTCTAATTTTAAGACAAGAGCTCATTCTGAGCTATTCTTTGAGGCATTTCTCTACTCTGTGTACACAAGGAAGTTGTAACCCTAATTTTACCTAACATTTCTGTCATGGGTGTATCCATCCCACAGGTCAGAAAGTATGTGAGGTATTCACTCTGCTCCAAACACTGAAGACAGACAAAGTGAAGCACTCAAGTTTTTATTGAGTTTATCTTCATATTGTATTCAAACACTTACAGTTATCATTATTATTTTTTTTTAACTTTCAAGGTACGCTTGATATAAGTATATTTTTAAGAGATGGATTAGTCAACACAGAAAAATATAAGACCTTGTTGTTTTTCTGATTTCAATTACTCAAGTTTCAGTCACCTCCTTTAGTAGGTGACAGTTCTGATAACAGGATGTTAAAACTCTTTCCTCACAACGCTGGAGAAAGTTCTGGTTAAGATACTATTGAATTGGTGTATGAATATAGATAATTAGATAATATTTAGATCATATTTAGATTAGATCATATTTAAATGGTAAATGTCAATATATGCCAACCATCAACCCAGAACTACCACAAATTATTCCTTACTTGTACAAAACAAACAAAATACAGTAAACTTGGAAGCTACACAATAGAATCTGTTTGCAAAATAGTTAAAATTTAGTATCAAAATATAAAATGAAAAAGTATTTTTGTAAATGAAAAATCAGGAAGTTTCCCTCATACAGCTTCACCCAATGCTTTCAGTAATTCTGTTCTATTGTCCAAGAGCAGTCCAGCACAGGCAAAGGCCACAACTGGGAGTAAAACTCAGTTTGTGACTGAGTTTGTTTGAGTTTGGATCTTCGGATGTTTTGAATTGAGATGTTTTGCAATCATTTCACCAGAGCTAAGATTCAAAAGTAAGTCCCTAAAAGTTGGGAAAATTTCAAATAAACCAGCCCGTTCCAGGTTGCTTTGGTTGGTTGGTATTTTTGAGGATTGATTTTTTTAATAAAAAACAAAACCAAAACAAAACCCAGTATAATTAAATTATGTTGCTATAAAGCCAGGGAATGTGTTTGCTAGAGGCCCATCACGCTATGTATTGCATCTAGACAGTCCCTGCTCCCAAGTCTTTACTGTCAATGTACAACGCAAGCAACAGCAGATGCAAGCAGACAACAAAGTTCAAACACGAGTCAAGGCTGACGAGCCTCATCAACAGATGTTTCAGTTAGGCTATAGTTAACAGCTTAACAACCATTAGATTTGTGGACACAACAGTAAGGAGACTTCTAGTGTAAATTTACTGAGACATGGCTTTGGGATTGCTGTTTTGTGTTGGCTAACCTATTTGTTATGCCAAGTCGTAGTTAGGAAACCCGAGCCTGTCAGAAAGTGACAAAATACCAGCTTCCCTCAGACAATTTATATGGGTAGTGTTTACCTGTGAAGCTGAGAGAGAACAGATCATGTATAATGGTTTTCCAAACTGAAAAGGCCAACAGAAAGCTGTAAATCGAAAGGTCATTCCTAGTGGGATAAAAGGACTGAGAGAAGGTCAGCCACCTCTTATTAAAATATCTTGTTGCCTCCAAATTATTTGGGATTTATGTGCTTCAATCAAACACTCAGAGCTCATTTTGACTTTGTGCAAAAGAAAAAAGACATGGAATATTTATGTGAGGAACAGTGTGAATGTTTACTGTTACGTCAGCTTGGGTAAAAATGTATGCAACGTGAACCTAGATGTAGATGCAAGCATAAAAACTGAGACAAGGGAAATGCCATTCTAATCTGTAATAACAGTTTGGAACATTTACCTAGTTTTTCTGAGGTTTGTTTCTTTCTCTGAATACCTGACACTAGCTGCTCTTGAAGCTAAGACATTGGCTTATATAGCCTTTTTTGACACCGTTTATACTGAAGTATAACAAATCAACAGATAATCTTGAAAATCTTGGTCAGCTTGCACAAGATAAGGCCCTAGACTATATGATAATTGTAACTCCACAAAAGTCAATGGACCTTATTTTTCCCCTTCATTACAGTAGTACAGCTCCATTAACTAATAGAAATCACTAATCAAGCAGCAACACTGAGTTCTGTGATGTTGGACAGGATATATATTAGACAAGAATTTGGCCTCCTGATTTGCTGTTGGCAGCAAATTCCTTGTTTTATTTTGTCTCAATGTTTTAGTCAAGTATATTGATATTAATTGCATTGCACAACAAAACTACATTCTGATATACAACTGTGGGCATAAAGACAAATTAATATATAAATAAATATTTAGAAGTTCGGCCATAATGGTCTGATTGATCTCTTGTAACTCTTTGAACCTCCTCAACCCTTTTTCTCTCCCCTCTCCTGGTTTCTCATCTGTAAAATGGAAAGAATAAGTATCCTTCTCTGCTAAGAAGAATTAAATATAAAGGCTAATAATGTTAAAGCACTTCAAAGCCTTTGACGTAGGTGCAAGTTATACCTTCACTCCAACTAAACAGAGGTTGGTTTGTTTTATGGTTTGTTTTTTGTTTGTTTGTTTTTTTTTTTATTTTCTATTTGGGATCTCTCACAAAGTGAGGACAGAGGTAAGAAAATTACTTCTTTTTTCCCATTGCTAATAAATGATCTAGGAAAATTATGGCCACAAGTTTTAGAATAATTAAAAATATTACAAACTGAAATATTTCTAACTGTGTAAGGCAACCAAAGATGTCCATTCACTAGAACTAAATTTAATTTGAAAACAGCAGTAAAAAATTCAGTACTTAAAACCACTAAAGAAAGCTTGACTTATTTTCATCAATCAAGATGAGAACATTTACCACTCCTTGATTAAGTAATAGAGAAAGTCAAGGACTTTAAATACCCAAATATTTATAAAATTTTTGAGTGCTAGACTGTCTAACCATTAAGTTACACTGAAATTCTGAAACAGCAGGATGAAATCTTAAATCTATTCCAACCTATTTTTCTTTACAGAGCTCCAGTCTATATATGAAGAAAAGACTTTCCCTCTGTTCATACTTCTTCCAAAGTTTTCGAGTAAATAGGTCAGTTGTTTTTAATTAGATAATGTCTGATTGTCCTGTTTCTGGGCCCAATCTGAGAATTAACTCTTAAGACACCAGATTGTTTCTTGCCTGTGATTCATCTAAGGTGGTACTGTTAAAATCTTCCTGCTTTTCTAGAAAACCTATGGTCCTATCAGATTACAGTTTACATAAAACAATCTTTTAACCTCAACAGCAGTTATTCTTAAATGGTGCATAGATGAGAGCCCCCAAATTCAAGCCATGAACATCTAGTAAAAGACTTTTTAAATCAAATCTTCACTTGACAGAAAAAGGTATTTACTGTATGGTCATGAGAGAGACACTTGTTGTTGCAAAGTTAGAGGTAGCCACCAATCAAGACGTGACTTTCTCTGTGTCAGTTGTCTGCCCAGACCTCAGTCAGTAGGAATCAAAGGAAAAGAAAAGTCATTTTACTGGAACCTCTAGTCAAGAAATAATACAAGCCAGTTTCATATAATGTTTGTAGCATTATTCTGAATCCATGACACCTAGAGACTGATGTAATTTATAATACTGACAGTACAGCACTTACTGTTGTTAATAATTGCCCATAATCATAAGCAGAGAATCAATCGACAGTAAAATTATACCAGTTATTCAGTCTTTTGAAGTGAATTCCAAATAAGTTGAATACAGCTACTTTAGATTTTTAACCTTACCATTTTTATTCCTTGTTTGATGCTGACACAATTTAAAGAGATTTAAAAATAATAAGATGAAGTAACCTTATAATGCTGCCAGTGATTTATATAGAACAACAGGAACACAGGCTCTTGGAAGTCATTTGGTACATATTAGTATCAATTACACCAATGAATTGATGTAGAGGTGCATTAGCTACTGTATGTTGCTGAAGCACTAGTAATTATTCAAGTATATTTACAAAGTTTTAAGGGCAGTGTAATAAGAGCATCTACATATTTCTGTGTTGTTTTTGGCAGGGATAGAGTTAATATTCTTCATAGCTAGTATGAGGCTATGTTTTGGATTTGTGCTGAAAACAGTCTTGATAAGACAGAGATGTGGGGTTTTTTGTTGTTTTGTTTTTGGTTTTTTTTTGCTGAGCAATGCTTACACAGAGCCAAGGCCTTTTTTCTTCTCACACCATCCCACCAGTGAGGAGGTGGGGGTGCAGAAGAAATTGGGAGGAGACACAGCTGGGACAGCTGACCCCAACTGACCAAAGGGATAGTCCAGACTGTATGATATCATGCTCAGCATATAAAGCTGGGGAAAGAAAAAGGAAAGGGGGTACTTCTAGAGTGATGACATTTGTCTTCCCAGGTAACCATTATGCATGACGGAGCAGCATCTCCTGCTTTCCTGGAGATGGCTTAACACCTTCCTACTGATGGGAAGTAGTGAATGTCCTGGGTTTGGTTAGGATAGAGTTAATTGTTCACAGGGAACTGGGAGGGAGGCAGCCGGGGCAGCTGAACTGGGTGCCAGGGCAGGTATTCCATACTACCTGATGTCATGCTCAGTATTTAAACAGGGAAGTTCCAGGAAGAAGGAGTTGCTGGGTACCGTATTTCGCGAGCCGGTCGGGTGGTGAGCTGCTTGGTTCTATGTATCATTTTTTTTACATTATATATTATTTCATTAGTACTGTTTTTGTTTGGTGTTGTTTCTCCCTTACTATTCCAGTAAACTGCTTGTGTCTCAGCCCCTGAGCCCTGTTCATTTATATTTTCTCCTCCCCATACCTCACTCCAGGGTGAGGGGTGGGGTGGGCAGCGACCCTTCCTGGTTAAACCACATCAGTGAATTAATGCTTTTATTTTGCTTTGCTTATGCACGTGGGTTTTGCTTTAGCTATTAAATTGTATTTATCTCAACCAACAAGATTTCTCACTTTTAACCTTCTCCTTCTCTCTTCCATCTCACTTTGGGAAGTGAGTGAGTGACTGTGTTATGCTTAGTTGCAGGCTGGGTTTAAACCACAACAAGTTTATATGCAGTCATTGTTACAACTTATTAAATGGTCTGGTAAAGGATCCATTACTATTTAATTAATATGCAATTAGTATAGTATTAAATCTAACATGTAATTTAAAACTCAATTTGAGTCTCTTAATTTTAAAGTGTGATGGAAAACTTCTTTGGACCTGGATACCTTGTGTTTGTTTCTTTTATTTGGCTCCCTTCTGCTATTCAAATGATATTGGGTAGATTCTAGAAAGACAAAAGGAGAAAGTTTTATGACAAGAAATTTCAGCACAGCAAATTAAAAACATCCCCACTTTTGGCCTTAAGTGATGGGCTGAAATTTGGCCAAATCCCAAATATTCTAATATTTCAGAGTGTTCGCACTCATAATTCAAGCTCATATCTAATTCATAAAGCACTAACAAGAGAAATACATGATCAAATGTGACAGCACTTTGGAAATAAAATATCCAAAATTCACGTGTTGTCGTCATTACATTTTGTTTTCCCAGGTGACTCAAAATTTGAGCCAAAAATATTTAAAATAGATCCTAGATAAGATTAAAAAGGAAACCAGTCATAAGGTCTTCCAACAAAATACTGTCCAGTACTAAATATTGAATCTACTACTCTTCATGACAATATCTTTTTAAAAAAATAAGAAAAGCAGAAGTAGTAATATTAAGGAATGCTATCACAATTACATCACTGATACCATGGGTCCTAGTTCCTATTTCCAAGTAATAAAAACTTTTCAGTCAGAAAAACAAGCAACCTAACCCTAATTTTACTCAGCTTTAATAAGTTCTACTATTTTAGCATAGAATATTATGGTAATAACTGAGCTATCAGAATACAACATCTTATTCTGAGTTTAATTTGGATCCAATTACTTATGCCCTATGTAAAGTTCATGACAGTGGCAAGGCAAAAACTTACATAGATTTGTTGGAGTTCGTTGATAGAATCTGCAAAAGTCATAACAGTGCTAATCAGAACTCTTTTATCCTTGCATGCTGAGTAATGATCATACTGTAGAATGACAGTCATAAAAAAGGTAATCTGAAGGCAAATTATTTTTTTTCTGTAGTAGATCATCAGATTTTCTAAAAATCATATGTTAGCAAGCAAACTTGCCGGGCAAACCTGACATATCTGTCTTAGAAAGAAACAGCTGTCTTCCCAAGTTAAAATATAACCATTAAATTATATTCACTAGAGCTAAAGAACACAATTTTAAAACTCATTGACCCTGAACTTGTTTCTCAAGCAGAATAAAATCTTCAAAAATATTTGCCTAAACTGTTAAATAGAAACAGGATTTACTCTTACAATATAATTTTTTCTATCATCTTCACTTTGGCATCTGACCTTAGAGAACTTCATTTTCTAAATAATCTGCGATTGTACTAGTTTCACTATTTGTGAAATTTATTTGAAAGAAATAAGTTTCTGAGAACCATTAAGCTTTTCTCAGGGCTCAGCTGTCAACTATAAAGAAAATGTTGAAATTATTAGTTGCTCTGATAGACAGACAACCCCCCCCCCCCCCCCCCCCCAATCCTTTGTTTATTGAGTGTGGTAGCTGATGATCTGTCTACTTCCCTGGATCTCATGGTTAAAAAAAATAAGACACTAACTTTTTGGAGGAATAAATATTTTAGATCAATTAATGGAACTATTTTCTGTATGAAATAAACCTTTTTCTAATATATGAAAGACAGGAATGATTATCATCATTTGACAGAAGAGGAAGTTGAACCACAGAGTGTTATAATGAAAGTCAAACATCAAGACAAAAAATGGTTTCAAGCTCCACATATATTAAGCTCCTGCTGTAAACATTGGACTGTGCTGCTTAATCTATTAGACACATTTCAAGTTTCCTATAAGTCTATTCAAAACACTTAATATAAGCAACTTAGCACCAGAAGCAGTACTTAGCACCAAAAGCTGTATCCATCCCATGTCAACACTGGTGCGTGGAGACAATGCACCCCAGGTCCAGTGTGGCTAGAGATGAAACAGACCCAGCAGTGAAGGAATGCTAGCTGCAGCAAGGGATCAGACACTTATGCCTCTGCACCTCGGTGGTAAGACAGGCTCTGACTGACCCTTGTTGGAGATCTGTCATTTCTGCATCAGTAATATCTGGCAAAATATTATTTCTCAAGTAATATTCTGGTTTACATTTGCTTCTGACAGTAACAGAACAACATGCTGTTTAATTTATTATTAACAACACTGACAAAAATATAATAGAGATTAAACCCTTCAGCTAGTTCTATTACTGACATAAGTTTACAAGGTTTTGGTTTGTTCACCTCTCCTCCAGATCATTTTCAGCATTGTATTTCTGGATCTACTGTCATTCATTGTCGCATGTTGTAATATCCTCCCATGTTTCATCATTCCTCCACATAATATCTGCTCAATATGAGGACGATTCAAAAGAAAAGTGACAATTATTCAAGAAAAAATAAAATAAATAGAAACCTAAATAAATCAATAAAACATTTCTCTCCTAGACATATTTTCTGGGGTCTTGCCCCTACACTGTGTCAAGAGAGCCCAGTCTTGGGAGATGGCAACTGTGCAACTTCTGTGAGGTGTATTAGGATTTTCTGTCAGAAGATAATGTTTAGCAATTTGTTGAATGAAGTCTTTACACTTCCATTACCTCAAATTTGGGATGGTTCAAGAAAACTTGCTGTTACATGAACCCATTTTAATTCATTCTGTCTGCTTGATTCTATTATCTTCCAGAAGACTAGAAATTGGAGAGATTCACAAACTGCCCTTGTACACTTCACTAGAAAGAAAGGAGGAGGCAAAAGATGCATCATGACATGTAAAAAGCAACAAGCAGCAGTGCAAGAAAAAAAAAGAGAGCAGTAGTATGTCTCAAAAGACTTTTTCAGAATGGTTACACTCACCAAAGTTACAACCACAGTCAGCACTCAACAGCTGACCTGTGGCTGCTGTCAGGATCCAAAGGATCAGGAGTATCAAATATTCAGCCATGTCAAGCTGTAAAAAACAAAACAAAACAGAATATATAAACTCGGAGATTTAAGGACTTGCCAGTCTCTTGAGTGCACTCTTTAAATAACAGTAAAATCCAGAAAAAACAGCATAGGGAAGACAGAGTGTTGTATGAGCAAGATTCAGCCTGTCTCTAAGCTGCTTTTATGTTTCCTTTCCATTTCCCAGTCCTCATTCAATCCCTGCACACGCTAGAACTGCTTCTATCCCAATGCAGGCAAGTCCTACGTGTCTTCCAGGGGACATTAGGCTGGCTGATGCTTGTTGAAGCATGGCATGTTTCATCCCTACTCCTCACATTTCCTCACATGTCCCAGGCATGTTGCCTATGCAGATAGGCAAAGGGAATCCCCATTGGTGCTTTTCAGATGGAAGTGTCAAGGATTTGGAAAAAGTCTTGCAAGAAATATTTCCAAACCATATGCTTTACATATCTCCGTCATTGTTGCTATTTGCAATAGTATTGAAAACTCATTCAAGCCCATCTATAATACTTTCATTTCAGTGTAGCTAGACGTTTCTAAGGTAATGAATCAGCAGAGCCTATTGGTCTTGAATGAAAGATTAATTCTCCTATCCTTAAGCATAAAGGAATGTCTGCTCTCCCAGAAAAAAATGTATTACTTCTACTCCCCTTCTCCCTGTAAAATTTTTCTTCTTCCCTCTCCCTTCTCCTTCCTCCCCACTCTCTCAATACAGGGCTCCCAATACTCATGTCAGCTACTACTAAAGCATTTTGCAATGCATAGAACAAAATCACTATTGTCTCTTGACTATCATCTAGAGCTGAAAAGGAAAAGGAAAAAATATAGTGCAACAGAGTCAGAACAAGTGATTTGAGATGCAGCTTGTAAAGTTGATGACAGATTATTTTTCAGAATGCAAATGAATTATTTAAATAGATGAGTCTAATTGTTTCATTGCCCTTCACTATCAGAAGTCATTAACTGTCTCTCAGAGAGAGTGCAAAATGGCCAAATCCAACTAAGAGCATTTTTGTTATATTTAACACCCACCTTGTGCAGAATAAATTATGACACCCAATGCACAACAGTGGAAATTCAAGTCTACACAATACTTCAAAGTAAACCACATAAGTATACCCCAGGAACTCCAGTTTGGTTTGCCCTTCTGTCTTTCATCACATTCACTTTACCATTTCTGTTCTTCTTCTTTACAAAAATCTCCTTATGTTTGAGATATTTTACTGGTTTAATTTTTTTATTCTCTTCCTCCCTGGAACTTTCAACTCAGGGCTTCAAATCTTTGGCACTGTATAATACGTAAGCTGTCTCCAAAAACTTATGGATATTTTCCTATGCTTGAACACCCCTGTGTTGTCCCTAAACTAGAATTACTATAACATTCCAAAAAGATAAGGGAGACTTAAGGACTTGAAATATCTGAAATTAAGAAAAGCCTTACAGAAGGCTACCCTAACAGATTCAATTTTTGGCTGTTTTATATATGGACTAAACGTAATTTTGAGGGATTTTGAGGGCAGTCAGCAGGCATAATGATATTTAGCGCTTTTTTTTTTTTATATATATTATTTATTACCAAGAGCTTGGACCATAAAAGTAACTCACATGTTTACGTAATTGGGAAAAAAATATTAAGAAGTGAGCCACCTACTCTTACAGAGCAAAGAAATTTATGAAAATTCTTATTTCAGGAGTTACCTTGTCCTTTAAACAATCAATTTCAAGGCACTTATGAAAGTACAATTCCATAAATTCATAGAAACACATTAACAAAGAACTGTATAAATTAATACTGTGCCCTGAGCCACATAGGGAAATTAAAGGTTATAAATCTAGACCAAGTTTTAAACATAACAGTGATTTCCAAAGGTAGTTATATATGGAATGGGACCTATGTTTTGTTTGATGACATAGCCATAAAGTGAATCTTGCACATATCTGTTACTGATATTAAAAGTAATGTATATCAGCAATAGATTGAAAGAACACCACATACAAGAAATAAATATCTGAGCAGTACTTATTTTGTTATTATAATATATACACATTTGCAACCCAATCTTTGTCCTGCCTCTCAGAGAGGCTTGAAAAAAGAAGTAATTTTTTTTTGTGCTGACACATTAAATGAAACATTTAATTGTTAACCATTTCAAATTATTTGTTCATACTATCTCATATGGAACTGTATATCTTAACTGATGTTTGCAGATACTGATGACCATTTTGGACATGCAAGCCTGTTTATTCAGCTGAGCTTCCATATTTCTGTGTGCACAGTTCAAGTACGAAAAATAACTTTAATGATGAGTTGTTCTACCTTTACTGAACAACAATATGGCTGGCATCTAGCAGGTCTATCATACTGATGCCTTGTGAGAGTTTGGGATTAATTGCTCCTTTATGTGCACTAGTATCTCCATCTGCAAAGGGAAGGGGTGGCTTTCATGTTTGGAAGGTAATTTAAAAGCTATGGATTGAGGAATTGCACAGAAGTTCAATAAGAATCAAAAATAAGCTTCAGAATTTCCACTAACTCATTTTTTTACTTGATCTACAGAAAAATAATATACACCTACAAGAAACACAAGGACAATATATTTACATTCTGCTTTTGCCAAGTCAATATCAAAATCATCAAAAACAATATCAAAGCTGTGTTACTTAGAGGACTCTCAGTTTAGATGCTCTGGTAAAGAAGAGTCAGTTCTGGAAATAAGTGGGGGAATTCTTTACTGAAATATTTGACTCTTCAGGGTTTTATCTAGTTGAACTTGAACAGTTCAAAGTAACTAAAAATCATTGTTCCTGCCATTGAAATGCTTCAAAGCCATCAAACCATCAGTTTCATAAGACTAAGTGTATGATGGAACATGACTTGTCCTCTCAGTTTTATTAGATTGTTGCCTCTGCTCACACTCTACCTGTTTACTGGAAAAAAAGATCATTTTTCTGAGTTGTGAGGCAATAGAGAGGAATTTCACGGGGGCTAATTTAAATTTTCCCTGTTTTAGAAGGGGATGTATTTTATTTTCACTTTTCTAAAAACAACTTTTTCACACAACTGTGAAAACAGATGATATTTTTGTTTGCTTGCATTTTTGTTAAACTAGAATTTTCAGCTAGCTGTCTAAAGCCCAGGGAGATTTGCAGTCATGCCTCCAGGGATGTGTTTATAAATGCCTGAATCTTTAAGGCCAACAATACAGTGACATCAATAATTAAAGAACAGCAAGAGTTAAAATTATAGTCATTAATTTTGCTCTAAAGTTTAACCTTATGTCTGTGATTCCATTTGTCTAGCCAAAGGTAAATGACCATCGTTTAAGAGGGAATTTTTCAGTGTTCATTAGTTAATGAAGAGATTTTTTTATTTTTTTTTAATCCTCTATTGATGCACACACAATCATACAAAACACTCAGCTTAAGATACTAGTCAGGAATGTTTGAGTTCATATCTTTCACATTGTTTCAGCTGGTTTCTTGTCGACATTGTAAGGCTTTCTAGAGCACACAGGCCAATGACATTCCAGTAATTCCAGCTTCACTGTAGCTACAATGATAAAACTTCTGTAATGATTCTGGTCTGTGTTTTCTGTTATGTGTAGGAGCTGAACTATCTCCTTAGCACTGTGTGAAGTATATATATATAAAAATGAAATTAAGAGCTTTGTGTAGTAAAGAAGAGCAAGATAAACAGCTTCCAGGTGAAAACAGAAAGAGACAAATTGCCCAGATAAAAAAACTGAGTATCGCAAATGGTTATTTCCAAATAAATAGATGTATTTTTGGCTATTTCCCATAAAATACTGTTAAGAATAATACAAACATTAAAAATGTGGTGGAAAAGAAGCCTCCATTTTGCTTTCACCCCAAGACTTGAATTCAGAGATCAGCCCCATGGTAGCAGCTTGTGATGTCTTTATCTCTGCAAGGAAAACATGAATCTACTGGTAGTATGAGTATTTGTGGGATAATGAACTGCCACAACAGAAACAGAGTATCTTGAACCTGAATCCTGAGAAAAAAATAACAGAAGAAATAAAACTTGGTTACTGGAGTGCTGAGAGGTACAGAAAAGACTGCAAGGAAGAGTTTCTTTACAGTACTGTCCTGATCCAATGTCAGGGATCATTTAAATGTCGCCATCTGATGTCGGGGAAGGTTTCGATATGATCCCGAGAGTGAGATTAAGACACAAACGAGGTCACATGCTGCACTCCCAGAACACCTTTTATTACAAAAAGAAGAGTAATAAAGAGGATAGCGATAGGACAGGATGGAACGAAAGATGGGAAATCAAGCAAGGAGTCAGGATAGGGCAGCAAGAATAGTCACCACCACGGGTCCAGTGGCGAGGCGACGGTGAGGGGTGGGCGAGGAGGTCTCAGTTGTTTGTTCCAGCAGTGATGTGGTGTGGCGAGGTGCGGTGCAGTCAGGCGGTCATCCTCTCTGTCCCTCTCCTGTCTCTCTCTCTGCCACCCTCCCTTGCCCGTGCCGGTCCTCCTTAAATACCCCCTTGAGGGCTGTAGTTTCCATAGCAATGGCACGTCTCTTTGTGTCCCCCAGCACTTGGGGCAGGGACATGTCCGGGCAGAACACCCCTGTGGGCAGGGCGCCTTCACAAGTCGGGTTTTCCAGAACCTGATGGTCTTGTGACCGTCCTTGCAAGCAATCTTTGAGACAAGTCTGTAGTGCAGTTCCTCACAAGTAGCATTATGGGCCCCTACTGAGCTAAGCTCTACAACATTGTGTATATAGAGCCACACACCATCCCTATCCTGTCTTTATAATTAAGACTGGCAAAAAGCACAAAGAAGTGAGTGTTATTATGAACTTTATATTACAGGTGGAAGCTGAAACACAGAGGAAGCCTGACCTACCCATTGAATCTGGGACTCAAGCAAGAGCTGAATGGGCATCTGCAGAGGCTTGAGCAGGTGCCTAAGTTCCAACTTCCATTTGCACCCTCTAAGAGTAGGACACGTATCAGTATATGCCATGCTTTCATGTATAGACAGAAAGAACTTTTTGGGTATGGAGGAGAAAACAATGCTGCAATTAATCAGTACCTTTCACTTGAGTTAGCACAGTGAATGGATTATCTCAGTGATAAACCAGTACTGGCCAGATTTTGTGAATTCCTAAATTATTTGAATCACAGAATCATAGAATGGTAAGGGTTGGAAGGGACTTCTGGAGTTCCAGAAGTCACCTAAAGCAGGTGCACAGGACTGCATACAGGCAGGTTTAGAATATCTCCCGAGAAGGAGACTCCACAACCTCTCTGTGCAGCCTGTTCCGGTGCTCTGTCACCCTCACAGTCAAGAAGTATTTCCTCATATTTAAGCGGAACCTCCTGTGTTCCAGCCTTTGCCTATTGCCCCTTGTGCTATCGCTGGCCACCACTGAAAAGAGTCTGGCCCCATCCTCTTGACACCTGCCCTTTAGATATTTATAAACATTAATAAGGCCCCCCTCTCAGTCTTCTCTTTTCTAGGTTAAGAGACGCAGCCCTCAGTCTTTCCCCATAAGAAAGATGCTTCAGCTCCCTAATCATCTTTGTAGCCCTCCACTGGACTCTCTCCAGAAGTTCCCTATCTCTCTTGAACTGAGGGGCCCACAACTGGACACAATACTTCAGATGCGGCCTTACCAGGGCAGAGTAGAGGGGGAGGATCACCTCCCTCAACCTGTTGGTCACACTCTTCTTAATGCACCCCAGGATACCATTGGCCTTCTTGGCCACAAGGTCGCTTTGTTGGTGCATGGTCAGCAGGTTATCCACCAGCACTCCCAGGTCCTTCTCTTCAGGGCTGTTTTCCAGCAGGTCAACACCCAAGCTGTACTAGTACCTGAGGTTATTCTTTCCCAGGTGTAGGACCCTACACTTGTCCTTACTGAACTTCATCAAGTTCCTCTGTGTCCGACTCTCCAGCCTCTCCAGCCTAAGAATGGCAGCACAGCCTTCCAGTGTATCAGCCATTCCTCCCAGTTTAGTGTCATCAGCAAACTTGCTGAGGGTACACTCAGTCCCTTCACCCAAGTCACTGATGAATATATTGAGTAGGACTGGATCAAGTACTGACCCTTGAGGAACGCCAGTAACCACAGGCTTCCAACTAGACTCTGCATCACTGGTTAAAGCCCTCTGAGCTCTGCCACTGAGCTAATTATTCACCCAACTCACTATTCCCTTATCTAACCCACACTTCCTAAGCTTACATATGAGGATGCTATAGGAGACCATGTTGAAATGCTTAACTTCCTAATATTGCTGTGATGTCATCACGAAGCTGCTCTGAGCACTGCCTCAAGACCAATGGCCGTGGGATTTAGAGCTATGAGTCAGTGAACACTTTTCAGCCTCAATGAGTCAAAACACAAAAAAGGGAAATTCAGTGAGTTAGGTCTCCCCAACCCTACCTAATGCTACAGGCATCTGAAATCCTTCTTAAGGGATAAACTGGGAGGATGGAAATGCTGTGGCTTCAGTGTGGAGCTGAAGGATGGATCTCAGCTCCAAAAGACAGGATGAGTACTGTATTATTCAGCCAGGCACTCTTTTGGCCTTTGATAATGTAGATCAGCACACTGTGGATGGCAACAGTGTGGTAGAACCAGTCCACAAGAGGCTACAACCAAGCTTGAATCAGACAATAGTTGTTCAGGTAACATCCAATAACAGTTGAGTCCCTCCTTCTGTGCCTTTTCCTGTCACAGCCTAGCTTATTACAGAGTGAACTGCCACTCTAAATTTTTGAGATGAAAAGGTGAAACTGAAGAATGCCTCCCTTTTCTCCACCTATGAGCAGCCCAGAGCTTCTGTCTGCTGCTGCTGTTGCACCAATGCCCAAGAGAGAGGGTGGAAGTTCCCAAACTGTGATACAATCCCTCTAGTTTCTTAGGACCAATGTAAGATGGATATTACTTTTCCACTTTTTTTTCTTTCTTTCCTTCTTTATTACTTTTCCACTTTTTTTTCTTTCTTTCCTTTCTTTCTTTCTTTCTTTCTTTCTTTCTTTCTACCCTACAGACAACAGTGGCTTACAGAGTTACACATTTGTCATTTTTTCAGAGGTAACACCAGACTATGTATAAAAGTGTAATCAAATGTGTAATCATTCTTCAGTACTAAAGAAGAGAGAGCTGAATAAATCTCTTAAAAATAATAAATTTATCCAATAAATGTAAGAAATACAACCTGGAGAGCTGAAGGAGAAGTGATGTCACTTTAACTCCATCTTGTTTAATAAGATGAGCAACCTAATTTCCTGAAAGAGGGTCCCTGTTGGATAGAAGGTATCTCAAGCATCTGTGAGTTAATGAAGATAATTGTTATGTGGGCCAGATCTCATATGCTTTAACAAAGCATGCCAGTTTTGTTAAAATACTTTTAACTTTTAATTCTGGAGCAAGTATTTGACTATGTGAATAGTGCAGGTCCTCCGAAGACACAGTCCCAAATTACTGTGACATAAGCATAGCTAGATTCTCTACAGACAGCTGACACTTCTGGGCCATTAGCTTAACTATGCTGAGATAGGTCGTCAGAAGTCAACAAAATGTCTCCTTACTGTATTGAGTCTGGCTGAAATGGAGTTAATTTTCCCCATAGCACCCTTCATAGTGCTGTGTTTTGTATTAGTAGCTAGAAAGGTGTTGATAACACACCAGTGCTTTGGTTACTGCTGAGCAGTGCTCCCACAGCATCAAGGCTGGTTCTCCAACATTTTCCCCCCCTCCCCACCCCTTTCCCCCCCCGCAAGTAAGGCTGGGGGTGGACAGCTGACCAAAGGGATATTCCATACCATATGATATCTTCTCAGAAATAAAAGCAAGGAGAATGGAGGGGGAAGGGGAGGCATTTGTTATTTACGCTTGTCCTCTGGGAAGCATGATGTGTATGAAGCCCTGCTTCCTGGGAAGTGGCCAAACATCACCTGCTCATGGGATGTAGAAAATAAATACTTTGTTCTTTTGTTTCTGTGCTTGCAGCTTTGTTTTGTTTCTATTAAACTGCCTTTTGTCTTGACCCATTAGTTTGGGTTTTGGGGTTTTTTTTGTTCCATCTTATTTTCTCCCTTCCCCATCCTGCTGAGGAGGGTGGTGATAGAGTGGTTTGGTGGGCACCTGGCATTCAGGCAAGGTCGATTCATCATACTTACACAGTGGAGAAGCTGTCAAATCTGTGGTTTCTCAGATCACATGAGTTTACTGATCTGGGGACCACTGGTTTTTATGTCTGGAGTAGAAATGGTGAGAGAGCAGTTTCTGTTGTGCCTTGTGTTACATCCTAGTTAATGTACGCTGGACTTACGCAGCCCTGTGGAGTTAAGTGCTGATTGAGGCAATGTAGAAAGGGATCACGGCCATATTCAACAGTGTTATCCTGTAATGTGGAATAATTTGAATTTATGAATTATGCTGATTTCTCTCTGCATAAATGATACGTCGAAAAGGCTCCCACGAGAAAGTCAGCAGAGCTTGGTGGGAATTGAGAGTGAGGTATGTATGTGACTGAGTCTGTGGACTAATATTTTTTGAGGCAAAGACACCAAACACTGAAGCCTATATATCAGATTACTGTATGACCTTGATTCTGGCAAGAGACCATTTATCATAGAATCATAGAATCATAGAATGGTTTGGATTGGAAGGGACCTCAAAGATCATCTAGTTCCAATCCCCCGGCCTTCAGCAGGGACACCCTCCACTAGATCAGGTTGCTCAAAGCCTCATTCAGCCTGGTCTTAAACACTTCCAGGGAGGGGGCATCAACAACTTCCTTGGGCAACCTGTTCCAGTGTCTGACCACCCTTACAGTAAAGAACTTCTTCCTAATATCTAATCTAAACCTGCCCTCTTTCAGTTTAAACCCATTTCCCCTTGTCTTGTCATTAGTAGCCCTTATGAAAAGTCCCTCCCCAGCTTTCTTGTAGGCCCCCTTCAGGTACTGGAAGGCCACTATGAGATCTCCCTGGAGCCTTCTCTTTTTCAGGCTGAACAGCCCCAACTCTTTCAGCCTGTCTTCATAGGAGAGGTGCTCCAGCCCTCGGATCATCCTGTTGGCCCTTCTCTGGACTTGTTCTAACTGGTCCACTTAAGCTAGTTAACGCTGTAGAATAGTTCCTTCCCAAACACACCTGTATGTTATTGATAAATTTGACTGCACAATGAAGAGAGAGTAAGAAAAAGAAGTGGAGAAAGGCAGGAGCTAGCACTCCATCAGCCTCACAGGTAGATCGGTGAAATGACTGGGTTTGGGAATGTTGGCAAACTATGCTGGCTGCAGTAATCACACCTCCTGCTGATATTTAATTCAGTTTTCCCAAGTAGATGTTTTATTTTATTTCCTCAATAACATTCTGTTTATTTTTAAACCTTTTAATTCATAGCTTATGAGTAGAGAAACATTGCTCACCAAGAACACCTGAGATAAATAATCTGATTGCTCTGGGTTCTGCAAAGTCTTGAGCCAATATAAATTTTCCATTATATACTCTTAGAAATTAAAACCTGGTTTTTTTTTTTGGTTGTTTTTTCTTATGGTTGTATGGTGCCTGGAAGAAATTTTACTTATGTAAAATAGCATCAAAAAGGGTAGAAAACAGCATAATTGAATACCTAAAATTAAGAGCTGATGATTGATGGTTACATTTAGTTAGGAGAATTTTTTTCTTCATAATTATATTTCACATTTTTCTTTCATCGTTGACCTTTCTTCAAGCTTCCCAGTCTTTTTCAAGGTGTCATTAATAAAAACAGAAGCTATACAAGCTAGGTCTTTTTTGATACTGTTTCTGAAAAGTAGCCTAAGGAGCAAGTTAACATTTTTCTACAGAAGGGGCTTCACAACAGAGTTTCAATTTCAGGGGGTAAAGCGGCCCAGCCTGAACAAACAAGTAGTGCCTTTCAGCAGCAAACATGTACTGTCAATCTCTACCTTTGCAAAGCAAAATAAAAGATGTTCTGTTTCTATGCACAACTCACCCATGTGTGTTGAACTACTTTGTGCCTATATGAGTTGTTAAGGACTGTGCAGAGTTCTTACCTGAAGAAGAATAGTTGACAAAGGCTGATTAGAGAGACAAGTGTGAAAAGTAGAATTCATTTGTGAAATGAATGCAAAGAAACATACCTTGGAAAACATTGATGTAGTAACTGAGGCACATTTGAGTAACTACAGATTGTGGAAGGTTCTTCTATTGAATCCATTTAGTTTCCCAACTGAGTAGGCCTCCTTTAATCACATTCCATATCTTTAAGTTCATTACCACCTTACACAACTCATATCCAGTGCAGAAAATGTGATCATTTTCCAGAAAATTGCAACAGACTTTCTGTCTAAGTCATCCATTGTTTACAACACAGTCCCTACTAATTTAGATCCAACATGTCCAAACACTATGAAACAGAGACTTGGATATTATCTGGTCAGTAACAAATAAAAATGTGCAGAGCAGTACCTTCACCACTATGTTGATATTAGAATTTATGTCCCCAAGGAGGGACCACTGTTACTTAAGAACGAATTAATATCTATTCTTTATAAAACTTTCACTATATCATTTTCTTCTGTTTAAGCAATTCCCCAGAGATATACATTGCTTTGCTTTGCTTTCCAACAACTTGAAATACATCAAAATAGAGATAATTGGAAAATATTTGATGGGACATTCTTTTTCTCCATAGGAAACTGTTGATTCATTGAAACTGAAACCTTTTACAAGCAGAAAACTGGCTCAAAAATCAGAAAGGGACTTCAGACATGACATGAAATGGTTCTCTTGGTAGTTCTTTGACAGAACAAACTATCTCTAGGTCAACTCTCTCACATGACCACAAGTTTAAGTGTCTGTATAACGCGATTTGCACTAGAGACTAGTAATTAGTTACCTAAGAGTCTTAAGCAGTTAGAGCAAAAGACAGTTTGGCCTGACGAATGCTTAATCTCTTTGTGAAGTAAAAGAGTTTCCACAGAATCTCTTTCTCCAACATAGTTTAAGGATACTGATGGAGAAAATCCAGACTAAGTCCCTTCCTTAGAGCTTGCAGAACAGGAATTTGAATTTTGATCTGTCTCTGGAGTATCCTGTGTAATGTTGTATTCATTAATCTTAGTCCTTTGTTATTCTCATTTTGTTTTGTTTTGTTTTGTTTTGTTTTGTTTTGTTTTGTTTTGAGCAGGCTGGGTTTTCAGAAGATGCAGTTGTTTTGATTTAAGCTTTAACTATAAGAAATGAAAAAAAAAAAATCACTCTTCCTCTGAGTAGAATTTTTTAAAATTTCCTTTATGTAAAAAAAAAAAATAAATCTAGTTATTATGATTGATTCTGTATCTGAGATGCTTCTACCTGTTTTGCACTTTTGATACCTTTCATATCTTTTTATCTCTCCTGCTTTTCTAACAGGAAGCATGAGCAACAATAACACCTTCCACCAGCATTAGTGACAGCCACAAAGTTGAAACCCCTGTGTTGGCACTAAATTTACAGTATCTACCTCAGACATGATTGAGCCTGTTAAAAATTAGTAGATTTTGAGAAATTCATGTAGTGTGGTAAACACTGACACTACCATTTTCAGGTCAGAATGTAGTTTTGTTTCCTAAATTAATTTTCAGTAAAAAATTATTAAACCATATATTGTATACCCAAAAATTCTGATTAATCACCAGTTTTAAAAGGTTCTTTCTTTAGGAAAAAAGATATTTATTTTGTGGAAGTTAAGGGTGGGTTTTTTGGACAGTCTGCATAAAACAATAGCCTGTCTGACCTATTAATGTACTTGATCCATACCTTGTGGATGCCTGAGAATACTGCATCGAGTCCCAAATCTGGTACATCCGAGAGCTGAAATGTAAAGGAAAACACCTAATCCATTAGGAATTTTTTTTTCCCCCATAAACACAAGGTCAAATCTTATTACACTTTTTTCTTTTTTTCTCATTGTTCCCATTATAAAGTTCAGGATAGACTAGTTATTCTGGTTCTGAATTGTTGAACTCACGTGTAAAAGCAGAGGATGTTGAATTTAGCATAGTAGCTGTCTGTGTCACAGCCAGCTCTGAAGATTATGTAACTGAAGAAACACTATGCTAGTTTTGGTATTTTGTTTGAAAATCTCTAGTTCCATGGTTTTACTTACTTTTGAATTCCCATTAGCATCGAAGACATCTCAAGTTCTCTAATAATAAATCCAAGGAAAGGGAGAAAGTGTGAATGTGTCATGTTTTGTAAAAGATGGGCAAAATAAATTTAACTTTTTTTTTTTCCTTCAGCCACTATTCCACACTGTAAATTCAGCTAAATTTAATTAAGGTTACTGACATGGTAATTTGCATTGTTACCCATGATGCTTTTCTGCTCTTTATAAAGCATTTCCTTTTGAAATTGCCATGACCTGTGTAAGCATATAATTTTGTCCCTGTGGTTAGCGCTTGGCTAAAGTAATAGATTCACTGTGAAATTCCTGCAATTACTATTTCACTCTTATCTAGCTGAATATAGAAACATTCAGGAGCCTTTTTTAAGTATGTCATTGACTGTATTAGTTTTGATGATATCTCAAGACTGCTTATCTGTAATGACTTATAAATTGACAACTTGCCCTCCTTTTTTCTGTGTTACGTATCTATCTTCAATGTCCACCTAACTCTCATGGGTGAAAGCAGAGAAGTTAACGCAGAGATACATGCAGAAGATAAAGGCACTGGGAAAATACTGATAGTTTTGAATGCTTGACCTACAGAAGAAATTCTCATCCTAAATGCAAAGAAACATGATTTAGAAGGGGGTTTACTGTGAAAGGGGATCAAAAAGTCATAGTGAAAAGCTCTTAGGTTTTCCACCAGCTAGATGGAGTTACAATTTCCTTCGCTCATACATTTTGTCTCCAAAATATCAAAAAAATTGTTGCAAATACAAATGAGTACTAGGGAAAGTACCTACAGTCTGGATTTGAAAGCTCCATTATCTGTGGTATGAACATTTGGCAAGGCTAAGCTATTTGCAATTTACCAGAGTGCCCTTCAGACAATATGCTTGGTGGTGGTGTTCCATGCTGCAGGTCTTAACTCAGTATACTTGAACGTATCCTGAAATTTTGGATGGATTTTTTTTTTTTTTTTCAGTTTAAATGGATGCACAAATCTGCATTGATCTAGCATAGTAAAAAGTTAACAAATTAAAATACATCTTGAACAATAGCATGGACCAAGACATCTTTCACCTTTGAAAAATATATCCGAGTGAAAGTTCAATGCAATGGTTGTGTATGAATCATGGGAATGTTTGAGCCTTTTACCTTCATACTATTAGTGGAAATCTGATATAATTTGGGCCTGAACTGACACCTTCCCTATAGTTTCATGTCACAGACTTGCAGAATGGTTGAGGTTGGAATGGACCTCTGGAGGTCATCCAGCCCAACAGCCCCCACTCAATCAGTGTTACCTAGAACAAGTTGCCCTGGACCATGTCCAGAAGGATGGATACTCCACAGCTTCTCTGGGCAACCTGTGCCAGTGCTTGGTCACCCTCAGAGTCAAATACTGTTTCCTAATATTGAGAAGTCACCTCCAGTGTTTCAGTTTGTGCCCACTGCCTCTTGTCCTGGCACTGGGCACCAATGAAATAAGCCTGGCTCACTCTTTTTACACCATCCCTTCAAGTATTTGCACACATTGATAAGACCCCCCACCCTGAGCCTTCTCTTATCCCAGCTGAACAATCCCCAGTGTCTCAGCCTTTCCTCATGGCACAAATGCTCCAATCCCTTCATCATCTTAGTAGCCCTTTGCTGGACTCTCTCCAGTAGCTTCATATCTCCCTTGTACCAGGGAGCCCAGAACTGGACACAGTACTCCAGATGTGGACCCACCGATGTTGAGTAGAGGGGAAGGTTTACCTCCCTCAATCTGCTGACAATGCTTCTCCTAATGAAGCTCAGATTACTATCAGCTGCCTTTGCCACACTTTGTCCCACTTCTCCTAGCAGTGGTAGTTTATCTTGACTGGCAGCCAAACACAATGCACCCGCTGACACTCCCTTCGCCCCCACACCCAGGGAATCAGGGAGAGAAATGGAGCATTAAAGGTCAGGAGACTTGTAGGTTGAGATAAGAACAATTTAATAATTACAGTAAAATAAAATTAAAATAGTAATTATAATAATAATAATGAAAACAACTATACACACACACAAACACATAACACACACACACATATATATGTCTACGAGTGATGCAGAGTACAATCGCTCACCACCCACTGATAACGATCCCGGAAGAGGGAAAAGGGACCCTAAAACTGAAACCGCAATCCCAGAAAAGCGAGCCTGAGCAATTCCGGAGAGAATCCCCCTCTCTCCTGTCAGCCCTGGTTAATATAATGAACATGGCATAATATGATATGGAATATCTTACAGACATATCCAACTGTCAATTCTGGGTTTTGCTACCTACTACACTTTCCCCTTCCCAGTCCTTTGCACTTACAAATCACCCAAACAGAATGTCCTTGTACCTTATCAACATTCTTATAAGAAACAAATCCCACACTGAAACCAAAACACAGTGCTTTCTAGCTACTAAGAAGAAAATTAACTCTATACTAGCAAAAAAACAGGACACGGTCCAAAAGAAGATCCATTTCTATCCTACAGTTCCAATGGTCTGTGTGGATTGGCTCTATCTGGGCACTTTCTGTGGGAGAGGAGGTATTGAATGGGAATCTCGGTTAATCCCATTTTGATAAAAAGTACATCTATTTTTACAGTATTTGAGTTTTCTTGTCTATAGATTCAGATTCAGTTAGTACAATGATACCAAGGAGCTGGATGCATAGAGAGATAGATTATACTACCCCTTTCTGAATAAAACATTTAAGTGAACTTCTCTACTTTGAGGGTGACAGAGCGCTGGAACAGGCTACACAGAGAGGGAAGTTGTGGAATCTCCTTCTCTGGAGATATTAAAAACCTGCCTGGTTGCAATCTTGTGCAATCTGCTCTAGATGTACATGCTTTGGTAGGAGGGTTGGACTAGATGGTCTCCAGGGTTATCTTCCAACCCCTACCATTCTGTGATTCTGTGAATTTGACAAAAGCATTGGCTGTCAGGGAGGCAAAAGTAGAATAGCTTAATTTGAACATAAAAAAAATTCTCTCAAAGCATGCCTGTATCTTTAATGGAAACAGGCCTTTGATAACCATTGAATTTACTAGTAAAAGCAGAAAAAGGAAGAACAGAGACTTGTCTGGTTTGGCCACTAGGGATGCTTATTCTTTTTAGTGATTTGATTTTTGTTGTGTGGAATGAAGAGCCTGGCTGCTTTGTTCTAAGAGTGTCATCCTGCCATTTCCACATAAAGAGGCTAATTCTGCATCACAATCACACCACCTCTTGAGAAGCACAGCAGCCACAATCTCTGAAAGAACTGGTTTGCAAATGGGGAAAGTGGACAGGCAGAATCAATTTGTGCAAACCTGTTCTTTTGCTGTACCTGACTGGTGTGCTTCATAAACTTGTAAAAGGAAAACTGGACTGCATCTGTCTAGCACATCGCAGAGTGGTGGCACTTACAACGTGATCCATCTGTCAGATAAGCTGGAATGCCTCTCTGTTGCTTCCGCAGGAGTTTGATGTGTCCTAGACTTACCTGTCACTGTGCATGAATAGTAGCACTGGGTTTTCTGGACATCTGGAAATGTAAATGGCTGTTCACACTGATGTCTAACATTGGGTCATTGCCCAAAGTCATAGGACTAAAAATGGTAGCATCGGAAAGTGTGCAATGAGACTGAAGAATACAGCATTTATTATGCCTCCAGAAGTATTTTTCACTAGTGGATTTGCTCTAGATTTTCTAATGCTTTTCACTGAGGCAGAACTGATACACTCTGAATATGTAACCGTGATATTTTCTATTTGACATTGGAAGTTCTCAAATTTTCAGATTTTTCTGATTTTTGGAATGTAACATCTGACCATTGTGCCACTGTCTAAAGCCAGAAGGTTTGTATTTGGGTCAGTGTATTCCTCATTTCAAAGGACCTACATTGTAGATGTTCTAGAATTAGTCATTTTTTAGTCTCATAGTCCTTTAGAGATCTGTTCATCACTAGATCTAATGAGCAGCACTGAAGTTAATTAACATCTGTGGAATCACTCCAGGGCTAAAATAAATGGCTGAGCTATGGCTGTGACTTAAAATTGTCTCGGAAGGTGACATCTGCAAAGTATTAATAAGAAGATAGAAATATATATTTTTTTTTTCTACAGAAGAAATATAAAAATTATTCTGAAGAAGAAGAAGAAGAAGAAGAAGAAGAAGAAGAAGAAGAAGAAGAAGAAGAAGAAGAAGAAGAAGAAGAAGAAAGAAATCTGTGACCTGAGCAAAGACTAATTAACAAGAACACAAAAGGATGTTAAACTTAGCTGAATGACAAAAATTAATCACAAAACTAATATAAAGACATTCATAAACATTTTGCATTATATCAACCTCAGGATAATTGGATGAAATTTCCTTCCTAAAGTTGTTTTTCGCAATTTGCTTTAATGCTTGAAGTGCAACATATCTGTCTATGCGAGGCCTATGTATTGGCTGCTGGTATGGAAGGAAAGCTGCCTTTCTTTTTGTTTTTAAACTTTTCATAGAAAACGGGATGTTTTGGGTTTGACTTTTTTGTTTTTTTCTTTTTCAGTGATTTTGTTATTCCAGGTTGGTTTTTTGCTTTGCTTTGGGGCGTTTGTGTCTAATAAGTGAATTTGTTACTGAAGTGCAGTAGTTACCAAGTAGGAATAATACATGAGCATTCTCAGACTCATCTTCGGGTAGCCTGTGTGGGAGCAAAAGTAGAAAATCTGCCTGTGAAGCAAAATACCTCAGAATACTATAGTGAATTTCATTTCTCCTAGCTCAAGGTAAATGTTCCAAATGGAACTGAACAGAGGGGAGGTTTGTTTGTTTGTTTGTTTGCCTGGTTTGTTTACATATGCATATGCGAAAGTCAACCATGAAGGTTTAGAGGTACAGCTTTGTGGAATTCTGCATTTCCATGTGAGCTAGTTGTTAGAATTCTCTGTGCAGGTGGCAGAGAAAAACTCATTCAGAACAGAAATTGTCCATTTTAACTATCTACTTTAGTATGGAATAATACCTATTCTGAAAGTACTCTTTTGTGTTCATCATATAGAAATTGAGTCTAGACAACTTGCTCAAATGTAGACATCTACATTCTGTCAGATAAACTACACATTAAAACTTGAAATGTTTAATACTGATTGGGCAAGGAAAGAAGCCCTGACAAGGGCAATAAACTATAGAAGAAAGAATAACTGTACCATGTAAATAAAGAAACTTGTATTAAGATTAGCTCAGAAGTAATGTATGTAACTGTGAAAGACATATAAAGGCTGTACATATCAACATTTAGTCAGATGATTGTTATTGAGATATCAAGTTGGGCCCAATTTGATTTTTTAGTCAAATACTTCTATAAAAAATATTTATACAATTATGGAATTGTATCAATAAGTAAGAAAGTCACTTACACCTGTATAGCTAAAGAAAATAATTTAAAGTGTGGATACTACATATGCAGAGGGCTGGCACAAAGACTACATGTCTCCAAAAAAAACACAAAAGCATGTTCTTAGAATGAATCATAGAATAATAGGGGTTGGAAGGGACCTTAAAGATCCTGCCATGAGCAGGAACACCTTCCACTAGACCAGGTTGCTCAAAGCCTCATCCAGCCTGGCCTTCAACACTTCCAGGGAGGGGGCATCCACAACTTCCTTGGGCAAGCTGTGCCAGTGTCTCATCACCCTCACAGGAAAGAATTTCTTCCTAATATCTAATCTAAATCTATCCCCTTTCAGTTCATAGCTGTTACCCGTTGTTCTATCACTACCTACCCTTGAAAAAAATCTATTCCCAGCCCTCCTGTAGGCCCACTTCAGGTATTGGAAGGCCATTATAAGGTCTCCCCAGAGCCTTCTCTTCTCCAGGCTGAACAGCCCCAGCTCTCTCTGCCTGTCCTCATAAGGGAGGTGCTCCATTTCTCTGATCATCCTCGTGGCCCTCCTCTGGACTCACTCCAGAAGGTTGATGTCCTTCTTATGTTTGGGGCCCCAGAACTGGACACAGTACTCCAGGTAGGGTCTCATGAGAGCAGAGTAGAGGGGCAGAATCCTCTCCCTTAACCTGCTGGCCACACTTCTATTGATGCAACCCAGGATATGGTTGGCCTTCTGGGCTGCAAGTGCACATTGCCGGTTCATGTTGAGCTTCTCATCCACCAGCATCCTCAAGTCCTTCTCCTCAGGGCTGCTCTCAATCCATTCTCAGCCCAGCCTGTATTTGTGCTTGAGATTGCCCCAACCCAGGTACAGGACCTTGCACTTGACCTGGTTGAACATCATGAGGTTAGCACGGGCCTACCTCTCAAGCCTGTCAAGGTCCCTCTGGATGGTATCTCTTCCCTCCAGTGTGTCGACCGAAACACTCAGTTCGGACCACCCCACTTGCTGAGGGTGCACTCAATCCCACTGTTCATGTCTCTGAAAAAGATGTTGAACAGTTCCAGTTACAATATGCCGCTCGTCACTGGTGTCCACTTGGGCATTGAGTCATTGACCACAACTCTTTTGAGTGGGGATTTTTTTGTTGTTTTTTTGTAGACAATGAAAACAAATATTAAACATTTTGTACTCTCTGACTGAGATGCAATGAGAATCCACAATGCAGTCTCACCATGTTTTGAAGAATGGAAAGATATATTTATTTGGTGTTTTCCATTCTACTTCATTCCACCAAAATATTAGTGTAGAACAGAAAGCAAAGTTAAAATAACAGGAGTATCATATGGAACAGCCTCATGAAACAGCACAGATTGAGGTCTGACTGGCTAGGCAGAAGCTGTGTAGAAAAGGACACATGGTCTTGGTAGAAAACAAGTTGAATATGAGTCAGTGACATGTGTTGGACTGACTAAGGCCAAAGCACAAAGAGCTTTTTCATTGGCTCACAGAGAAAGGACAAGAGGAAACAGTTGCATGTTACAAAATGTAAAATTCCAGCTGGACATCAGGAACACTAATTTTCACCATAAACATTGGTCAAGTACACTCCAGTCTCCCAAGGAAGTAATGAAATCTCAGTCTTTGGAGCAAACTTGACTGGACAAGACCCTGAGGAATCTAATATAACTTCAAAAATAGTCTTACTTTGAGCAGGAGGTTGAATTAGATGACCTCTTGAGTTTTCTTCCCACACCGTATTTTTTATAATAACGCAACATTTAATTTGAACTCTGATCTCTAAAGAAGTACAGATAAAAAAAAATGTATATATAAAAACAATGTGATAATGGCAGCAAAGACCATTAAAATAATTACTATACTCACAGTCCTACTTAGCAAAACACAAAAGTGCCTGCTGCAAATTGTCAAACCCAATGTACCTAAGAATAAGTAAAAAATCACTTTGAAAATGTATCACATATTTCTCTCACACACATCTTTCTTTCTCCCTCAGTATGTAGCATAATTCAATCCAGTTGCTTTTGACAGCAACCTTTAAGATGGTGATTCTTTGAAGGAATTAACTTTGAAAAAATAATTTCACTCTCCACATATCTTGGCTTCAAGCATTTGTAATCATTTAGCAAAGCAGTTGAAATGTTACCAGAGGATGGGGACTGTAAGAGGTTGAATGAATGCTAAATTTGCTCTGAGTCTGTGCTTATCCCATCATACATAGAGCTGTAGATCTTTTTTTAGTCTTCATAGCTATATTCAACATTTATCCATTAATACAGGAACAACTCAATTAGTGACTCCGTAGGGATCAGAGCATAACCCTACTATCCACAATTTAATAGCTACCATACATCATCAAGATCTAATTCCCAGGCTGAGTACAGTGTAAATAGCAGTAGCCCACAGATACAATTTTTAAAAACTTGAAATCTTTGTGGTTTAATACTCTTCCCCAAGCCCACTTGTATTGTGCATCCTGCAATTTTTCCTATGATTCACACCTGGCACCATGAAGATTAATGTTGCTGCTGTTTTGCAGCTTCATTATTTGATTTCTTGATACATCATTAACATGAAAGGGAATTATTTGTCAACTAGAATTTGTTTGCATTATCAGGGGTTCATTATCCCAGAAAAGTAATGGTTTGAGTCTTAGAATGTTCTGTGCTTTGTACTCTCAGTGGTCTTCAACAGTGTTACTTCCTCTGTTGTCTTACACTTATTTCAGAGAATGTTGCTAGCAACTCACTGAAGTTCAAGAGAAAGTAATGTTCTTATTTAATTCATTTGATCTGAAAAATAGAATTATTTTTTTTTTTCTTTAGTTAAGGAGAAAATTTAGAATATGTTCCATTATGTACTGGAAATACAAGAATTTCTATATTTATTTATTTGGCAACTATAATCCTGATTATCCTGATTTAGGTTTGACGTTAAATATGATAAGCTCATATGCAACTGAATGATTTGAGAATGAAAGACTTGCCTCACACATCCAAACTGAGGTCTATTCAATGCATCATGCGGAGATTTGGGCTGAGCAGGAAGGAGAAAAAACAGTTAAAGTCTGAATATTTGTTTGAGATTTTTGCTCACTTTGCAACTGCTAATTTAAACGTCATTGCTGTAGAGTGCTAAAATTCATTGAGGGAGATATCAAAATATTAATATGTAAGTGTAGATGTATTGCATACTTCTCTGTCAGACTCTAAAAACCTAATTTTGACAAAATACTTTTAAATGGGAGAGGAAGCTTGCTGGGGAAACAGGAGAGATGCCAACAGACTTTAAATCTTGATTTTGAATGTCACAGTCTTCAGTATGTTCTGGGTCTGCAACTCTTCAGTGTTTCCATCATTAGTGACAGGAATGACAAAACTAAGAGTACATTTATTAATTTGTAGATGATATGAAGCTATGAAGGATTGAAAGTACATTGGAAGGATTTGGAATTCAAAGCAACCTTGCAAAATGATTTGAAATAACAAAGATTAGTTTAAGAAGAATTACAGGGTTCTACATTTCACAGAATCACACAATGGTTGAGGTTGGAAGAGACCTCTGAAAGTTATCTAGTTCAACTACCCTGCTGAAGCAGGGACTCCTAGAGCACATGAACCAGGATTTTGTCCAGACAGTTTTTGAATATCTTCAGGGAGGGAGATTCCACAACCTCTCTGGGAAACCTGTTCCAGTGCTGAACAGGCCCAGCTCCCTCAGCCTTTCCTCATATGAAAGATGCTTCAGTCCTTTAATCATCTTAGTTGCCCTTTGCTGGACATGCTCCAAGAGTTCCATGTCCTTCCTGTACTGGGGAGCCCAGAACTGGACACAATACACCAGGTGGGGCCTCACTAGGGCAGAGTAGAGGGGGAGGATCACCTCTCTCGACCTGCTGGCCACACTCTTCCTAATTCAACCCAGGATACCATCAGCCTTCCTGGCCACAAGAGCACACTGCAGGCTCATATTTAACTGGTTGTCCACCAGGACTCCCAGGTCCTTCTCTGCAGGGCTGCTTTCCAGGAGGTCATCCCCCAACCTGTACTTCCCACATGCAGGACCCTGCACTTTCCCTTGTTGAACCTCATGAGGTTCCTCTCTGCCCATCTCTCCAGCCTGTTGAGGTCCCTCTGAATGGCAGCGCAGCCGTCTGGCATATCTGACACTCCTCCCAGTTTAGTATCATCAGCAGATCTGCTGAGGAGGCACTCTGTTCCTTCATCTAAGTCATTGATGAATGTGTTGAACAACACTGGACTCAGTATTGACCTCTGGGGGAGACCACTAGATACAGGCCTCCAACTTGATTCCACACCACCAATGACAACCCTCTGAGCTCTGCCATTCAGCCAGTTCTCAATCCACCTCACCATCCAATAATCAGGTCCACACTTCTTGAGTTTGCAAATGAGGATTTCATGGGAGACAGTAGCAAAAGCCTTGCTCAAGTCTAAGTATTAAGTATTAAACATCCTCTGCCCTCCCCTCCTCTAGCCAGCCAGTTGTCCTGTCATAGAAGGCAATCAGGTTAGTTAAGCAAGATTTCCCTTTGGTGATTCCATGCTGACTACCCCCTGATGACAGTCTTGTCTTTCATACGCTTAGAGATGGCCTCCAGGATGAGCTGTTCAATTACCTTTCCAGGGATTCAGGTAAAGCTGACTGGTCTGTAGTTCCCTGGGTCCTCCTTCTTACCCTTCTTGAAGACAGGGGTGACATTTGCCTTCTTCCAGTCTTCAGGAACTCTCCTGATTGCCATGACCTCTCAAAGATGATTAAGAATGGCCTAGCAATGATGTCAGCCAGCTCCCTCAGCACACGTGGGTGCATCCCATCAGGGCCCATGGACTTGTGGGTGTTAAGGTTGCATAGTTGATCTCTAACCCAATACTCGGAGACCAAAAGAAAGTTAGTCTTCATTTTTCCAAACTCTCTCACTGGTCTCTTGCGTCAGGACTCCTGAGGGGTGGCCTCGGCAGTGAAGACTGAAGCAAAGAAGGCGTTCAGTAACTCTGCTTTCTCCGTGTCCTCTGTTGTTACCAGGTACCCTGCCCCATTCAGTAGTGGCCCCACATTGTCCCTGGCCTTCCTTTTGGTTTTGATGTATTTGAAGAAGCCATTCCTGTTGTCTCTGACCTCCCTTGCCAGATCTAGTTCCAGTTTGGCCTTGGTCTTCCTTGTCACATTTCTGCATGCTCTGGTGGTGACCCTATATTCTTCCCAAGTGGTCTGTCCTTGCTTCCACCTCTTGTACACCTCCTGCTTATGTTTGAGTTTTGCCACGAGCTCCTTGTTCATCCACATCGGTCTTCTCCCCTCTTTGCTCGACTTCTTGCACACAGGGATGCATTGTTCTTGAACCTGGAGGAAGTGATGTTCAAATATTAACCAGCTCTCTTGCACCTCTCTTCCTTCAAGGGTCTGATCCAACGCGATTCTTCCAAGAAGGTCCCTGAAGAGGCCAAAGTTAGCTTGCTTGAAGTTCAGGGTTGTGGTCTTACTTACTGCCCCGTTTCCTCCTAGCAGGAACCTGAACCCCACAATCTCATGGTCACTACAGCCAAGGCTGACCCCAACTTTCACATCCCCAACTACTCCTTCATTATTTGATAGGACAAGGTCCAGCAGCACTCCTTTCCTTGTTGACTCTTCAATAATTTGCAAGAGAAATTTATTATCAGTGCTTTCAAGAAACCTCTTTGATTGCATTTGACTTGCAGTGTTAATCCTCCTGCAAATGTCAGGGTAGTTGAAGTCACCCACAAACACCAGGGCCTGCGATTGTGAGGCTACTTTCAACTGACTGTAAAAGGCCTCGTCCACTTCTTCCTCCTGATCAGGTGGCCTGTAGCAAACACCCACTTACTATGTCACCCATGTTAGTCTGACCTTTAATCCTTACCCATAAGCACTCAACCCTCTCATCACTCACCCCAAGGAACACCTCCATACGTACCAGGTGTTCTTTTATGTAAAGGGAATTTCCACCACCTCACCTTCCTGGTCTGTCTCTCCTAAAAAGCTTAGAGCCATTTATGGCAATGTTCCAGTTGTCTGAACTGTCCCACCATGTTTCAGTAATTGCAATAAGATCAAAGCCCTGCCTCTGCACACAGATCTCTAACTCTCCCTGTTTATTTCCCATGCCACATGCCTTGGTGTACAGGCACTTCAGAGTGCCTGTAGAGAGAGAGTGCCAACTTTACAGGAGGGGTGAATGAGGATACCCCACACACACGTTCCTGCAGGCACTTGTTTGGCTCCATTCACTTGCTGGGATTGTACACCCTTGAGTTTTGTTTTTACTAGATATAGTTAACTGCACAGTACAAGATGGAAACAAATGGCAAGGAAGAAATTTTACAGAAAAGTGTTCTGAAGACTACACTTGCCATGCACTAAACGTGAGCCAGTGCACTCACACTCAGGCAAAAAAAAAAAAAAAAAAAAAAAAAAAAAAAAAGAAAAGGAAAGAAAACCAACCCCCTCAGACCATGTACACAACAATATCACATGTGAGACACATTAAAGACTTCTGCTGTTCTATTACTCATGCCACTCATTGTTATTAAAGGACTTAGCTCAAATGCTGTAGCCAGTTTGGGTCTCTGAATTAAAAAAAAAAAATTTTAAAAAAACAAACTAGTGTTCCCTTCTCATGGCTACCACAGGAATCAGAAATGTCCAAAAAGCATTAGATAAGAAGAAAGGTTGAACAAATTGAATAACAAAGATTGAAGTAAGATAAGACAGAAGTGTTAAAAAGTTAAAAGGTTACTGTAAAAGTAGAGACATATTTTTTCTTGTTCATTATGGATAGGGTAAGAAGTACAATGGAGAATAGGTACTATCTTTTCTCTGAAAGAATCCTGGGAAAGTAACAGGACAAGTAGCAAGACATAGACAGTTAAAAAATAACTTTTAAAATCCCCATTGTTGGAGGCTTTTAATAAAAAATAACTGCCTAGAATGGCTTAAATATAGCTAAACCACTTTTATTCTCAAAGTCTAGAACTGAGCTTTCGTTGTAAGCTTTGGAAATGGATACAGATTCTGATTTCTCCATCAAATTCCTTTGGCTAGACCTCAACAATAAGGGTGGGTTGTTTTTTTTTTTTTTATTTCCCATACAGTTTTTGCCTTTTATTTTTAATTTCTGCTTCTGCATTAGAAAGTTTGGCTTGGAGTAGAATCATAAGTGCTAATAAACCCCAGGAAAAGTAGATTTCTCTCTACTTACAGGTGACTTTCATATAATATCTAACTTGACCAGAGTGGAAGGTGTTAGAAAGCTTAATAATAAATCCATCCTTCATTTTTCCATTCCTTTCTTCTTCAGCATGTGATTGACCTGCTCAGGTCCAGTTTTTGAATTTTACTTATCTTCAGTGATCAAGGTAATATTTTTTATTTTTGTTTTCTTCAGACTGTGCTTACAATTCCTTAGCCATGTCCTAAGCACATTAGAAAGGGAATGGGGAGTGTTATATAAATAAAATTAGTATTCCTATTACTAGTAACAAGTCTTTTTTACCACAGGGTTTTAAAAATCTTCTGATAATAACCATAACCACATCAAGCACAGTTCATTTTCTGGCAAATAATATCCTAAAAGTAGAAAAAGGAAAAGGTAGGAAAAGAAAAAGGCTGAAATTTCCAAAATACAGAAACACTGTTGTTTAAGACCTACTTGGGGAAAAAAAAAAAAAAAAAAAAAAGGTAGGATCATGAAAGCCACCTAGTATCTCCAGACCAGCTGAGCTGCTTCAAATCCCACTAGTTACACTTCTAGCAGTACTATGTGAACAAGCACCACCTAAAAAATAATAATAAGGTGATAGCTGTCTTCACGTTGCCTTTTGTGCAGTTAATGATGGATGTTTTTCTGTTAGTTTGTTCCTACACTTTATCTCTGTTGTTTTCTAAGACCTCAAGAAAATTGCAAGTCACATTTGTAACAATTTATTTCATAGAAGAGTCATGTGTATTGTATCAGGTCTGGCTGAGATGGAGTTAATTTCTCCCATAGCAGCCCTCATAGTGCTGTGTTTTGTTTTAGTAGCTAGAAAGGTGTTGATAACACACCAGTGCTTTGGTCAACACGAACTAAACCCTGCTTCCCGGAAAGTGGTCAAACATCCCCTGCTGACAGGAAATAGAGAATAAATACTTTGTTCTTTTGCTTCTGTGCATGCATCTTTGCTTTGTTTCTATTAAACTGCCTTTTGTCTTGACCCATGAGATTGGGGTTGGGTTTTTTTTTTGTTCCATCTTATTTTCTCCCCTCCCCATCCTGCTGAGGAGGGTGGTGATAGAGTGGCTTGGTGGGCACCTGGCATTCAGGCAAGGTCAACCCATCACAGTATTTTTCACACTTCCTGGTACTCCGCCAGCTCTTGGAAATCCTCATCATGATTGTATTTTGGACACTAAAGGAAGAATGCCCACATCAGGATATTGGTCCCTCAGATCTTAGGCTCATTACATTCTACTTTGTCAGATACATGACTTCATTTTGTCGTACAGCAACATCCAGAGATTGCCTCCTAACAGGAGAATTTTTATGACTCCATCTCACCTTCAGTTTCCTTCCTCCTGAAAATTCACAGTTCCTCTGTCTTCTTAGGGATGTCTTCGCATAAAAGAACAAGGTGAGAAGAAGCATAATGAAGACTTCTAACCATTTATTGGTTGGTTTTTGGGACCTGTGGAAAATGGGCTTTGCAGAGCATCAGGGTATTTATAGTTCAGATCTGGATATTCTCTCTCCTTTTTACTCCACAGATCCAAATAAGAAGGCAGCTGTGAGTTCTAATGTGGGAAAATGCTGTGTTCATTTGAGTATGTGGAACAAATCTAACACTGCCACATACTGTTCGACCAGCTGCCCATATTCCACATGAATATGGAATTCATATTCCATGCTGAATATGCATAGTGAGTCCAGTCATGTGGCAGAGGGTGGTGACATTGGGATATCCTTTAACACAGAAATAATTGACTATGTTTGAATATCTGGTAAAGCTGGATGTCATCATCCTAGACAATCACCAAAAATTTTAAGGGGATCCTTTATTACTCATAATTCGAAAATCTCTGGAGAATATTTACCTGTATAATCTTGTCCTTCCCAGAGAGATAATTCCAGGTTATGATACAATGCTAGTGAAATCTCAAAATCTTTGCAAGAATATCAAATTCTATATTATAAATAGGGAAGAAAAACTGGGAAAGTGTTTCATATGATACCAACCAGCAGTGTGACTTACAGTCTTGGCTCCAATTCTTTAACTCAGTATACCATTTAGAATCTTCTTTCAGTACGTAATTCTGTTTTCCTTATTGGAGCAAGTGCCCATATGTCCACTTATCTCATGTTTCAGACTCTGAGTTCTACTTTAACATTAATTGCTCTGACTTTTCCACCTGGTTTCATTAGTTACATAAGTTTCTCACTAAAAAGGTCACACAATTAGTCCTCCTGATAGCCACAAAGTAAGTTGCAAATGCTACAATAATGAGTTTGCTGCATATTGACTCTTCATGGGAAATAATATTTTTTTCATTTGTATTACTTAAATTTGAGTTATAACACATTATCTGGAAAATAATTTGCAGTCAATTTAAAATAAGATTCATTTTAATTAAAAATAATTATATTCATTGATTTGCACTCTTTTAAAAATCAATTTTTTTATAAACAAGGAGCTTAAGTGGCAAATTACCTTTATTCCCTGCTGTTAACCAAGATTTTTGTGGCCAGAAATCCCTTTCTGCGTTCATAACTTCATCCACAGTTTTCATTCTTAGTGTCCTTTAACTGTGTATAAGGCTTCTCTCTACAGGAAAGGTCTGTGACTTGATATGTTGCTGTTAAATGTGTAATGAATATCTAATGCTTAGAAATTGTGTTTTGTAAATACTTAGTAATAATTATATATTACCAACACTGCTGCCAAATGGTTCCAAAATATACCCTAAAGGTGTTGCTATGAATGATGTGAGTTATCACAGTACACTGAAAACATGTTATGCAAATTGAAGATTGAAAAATCATGGAACAAGTCTTCAAGGCAACAGAAAATACTGGAAATGTAAAGTATAGGAAGTCAGGCATGAAATCTTAGTCTCACTAAAGAAAATTGCAAAGTTACAATTAATTTCAGGGGGAATCAGGATTATACTCTAAGCACAGGTGGAAAAAAATTGTTTTCCAACCCCCCAAAGCCATTTCTGTAGGTGATGCCATTTGTGCACAGTGCCAACAAATTTTTCTTTATTAAAACTAATGATCCATAATTGCTTGTGGAGTGGCAGATCATAATATGGATTGTAGTGAATAAATCTGAAAATGACTGGTTCAGATTTGTGTCCAAATTTTCCAACATCTGAACTCTATAGAGCTAGAAATACCTCAAATGTTAAGATTTTTTTTTTTTGTAGTTATGTGTGAGTAGTTTATTTAATGTCTCAAGGAGTTACTTTTGATTGTGTCTATGCAGAAGGATTTAAGAATTCTTCCAGTCTTCAAGAGCTGAGTATGTTCACAGAATCACAGAATGCTGGGGATTGGAAGGGTCCTCGAAAGATCATCTAGTCCAATCCCCCTGCCGGAGCAGGAACCTAAACGAAATTACACAGGAAGGCGTCCAGGCGGGTCTTGAATATCTCCAGAGAAGGAGACTCCACAACCTCCCTGGGCAGCCTGGGCATGTTCCTTTGAAGTGTCCTAATTCCTTGTCAAAGTGACACCTCAACATATACTATGCTATGTCTGTTGCATGATGGAGACCAGGTGTATGGGGCAGAAAAGAGCTATTGCACCTTCTGGCCAAGTCCCAATTTGGATTATTGAGACACTTTTTAGAGCTGAAATATGTCTACTCGGCCCAAAATGACACAGAATATGATAAGAGATTTCCTGGGATTCATTTGTGACTTTCCTCTTCTGTATTTTTTTTTTTCCAAGCCATATATCACCTGATATTTTTATTATTTATCAGATATATCAAAGGGTGATGAAGAATATAAAACAGAAATTACATCCAAAATATTAATACTGTCTTTTTCAAAAAAAAATTCATCTATTTTGATGCCAGTAGTCCTATTTCCAACAGAGATATTATAGCCTGCTTCAGTTCTCACCATTACTATCTTATTTGGCATATAAACTGGAAAATCATCATTTAAGTCTGTAAATAATAATAATAACACTAATAAAAATTCTAATAATAAAGAAAGCAATCTTATTATTCCAGTCAATTTAAATAAGCCTGACTAGAGCCTATGGACAGCTTAGGGAAGAAAAATATGCATCTTTTATCTCCTTTAATTATACTACTTTTATACATGAAATATATATTTATTGTTGTAATTATTTAATCAAAATGCATGAATGTAATTTTCCTATGAGAAAAGACCCACAGAGCACTAAACTCTTCAAGTTCCTTTGTTCTCAGTTTCACAATTGTTCTGAATTCAGGACACAGAAAACAAGCATTCATTACATTTTAAGGGATAATTGCTACCAAATAATTTATAGCTGCAAAATGCTACACATAGCAGAGAAACTCCAGCTACTTATAAACTAGTAAATTAAAACTAAACCTTCTGTGTGCTGAGTATCTTGCATAAGATTAATTAGGTAATATCAGGCTGCTTGCATTATGAAGATCAAATGCAAAGAGAAAAGACATAAACTTTGTTTATGTATCAATGTAATATCAACTCAGCAGTTGCTGATTATTTATTGGGTATGTAAACAGATGCACCTAATCCTGTTATGAGAGCTATTCAGGAAGACAGAGAGAAAAAAGTAAATTCCCAGTATGCATAGCTAAGAAGATAAAAGCTATATCTTATAAAATGCTGATTAGTCTTAGATCCTTTTGACTTCAGTGAATACTCAGAATCAGACAGGCAAGAATATGGGCATAAAAAATTATTCCAATTTCCCCAACCTTTTTCTAGAAAATGTGTGTCACGTCCCACCTCTGAGGCAGGAGGAGAGTGACTAAAGTTCTGTAAATCCCCTCAGGCTAAATTAAGGTGAAATGACACCAAATGATCAGTCACACATTTTATCTATAATGAAAATAATCTGAATTTAGAAGATGTAAAATTTTGGCAATGTGGGTTCTTATTAGAAAGATCTATAAAGGGGGGAAAGAAAGAAAGAGAGAGACAGGAAAGGAAAAGATAAGGAAAGGTATCAACACCTTTGGATCCTGCGATGGTCCCGAGATG